>NW_028278311.1:0-300000 GCF_059751315.1 Micrasema longulum
TATTTTCATTTGTGAATTACAGCTTAGGCCGCCCAGGCTTAAGACAAGTCATATTATTTTTTTGTGATTTAACCGGGAATCTAACCTGGAATCATTTCGTAAGTAAGGCAAGCGTCTTATCAGTGTACCTACAGTCTTTCTTAGAACAGGTCATCATTTTTTTCATATTTCATAATTAAAAAAAAAACAACAAAAGTAATGCAAATGGTTTCACAAAATAGTTACGTAATCAATTAGTTTTGTTGTTTAGCAATAAGAATTTTCCCGGTGAAATGATATATTTTTAAGGGACAGAAAGTAACTTGTATCGATTGCCAGTCCTCCAGCTTTCAACAACAGTGAGGATACATTATTTTTAATATTTCGTGTTTTATAGAAGTAATAATGATCTCATGTACAAAACAATCAAAACTCTGCCTGTTCCAGGACTACTGTGGCTTTGCATCATTTTGGAACAATTTAATAGTAATACATTCAAGTTTCCTCTCAAACAAAAACATAATACACGCTTCACGTCCAATGGTGGCTTGGTAGTACCAAAAGTATGTAATAAATATGGAAATAGAAATCTCAAATATTTGGTACCTATAATTTTTAATTTATTACCAAAAGAACTTAAATTTAACTCACATTGTAACAAGAGCAAAATAAGAGAGTGGCTACTCGATCAAGAGTTTATATATGAATAGTAGCTTAGGTGTAAATATTTAAATTTTTCATATATTTTCTTGTATTTAAAAAATAAATTTATATATTATTATTTGTATAAACATGTTTATTCTGATCTTTCCGGCTGTTAATTTTTATCTGTTATTCATTGTTTTTATAAATGTAAATAATATTATTAAGTCAGTATAAATATAATCTTCACCTAGCTACAAAAAGTGGCTTGGTGGGATTTTAGTTTTAGTAAAAATATAACGAGTAAATTTTTTTTTAAATTGTAAAAATGTATAATTATGCTATTAAATAAAAATAAAATAATAAATAAATATAATGCATTAATAAATAAATAAATAAAATATTGTTAAATCTATATTTGTTTAGTTGAATTTTATTTAATTACAATAGTCGTCAAAAGGTAGCCCGGAAAATGTAAGATACACATTCTGCTGGGAACAAAAAAACTCGGTCAAGGTCTGTTTTAGTCCACAGTAGAAGTATTTTCGCATTTTCGGGAGGCCGAATATTCAAAACGATATATCTCCCTTTAGTTTATTTTAGTCTTAGGGTTTGCCTTCTTGGCTTTTTCTAATGATATCATAAGATGGGTGCGCGTGAGTTGATTTGAGGTTAAATGAGAAAGATGGATTAAAATTTTAGTTATTTATCAAGTAGTTCACACAGGTTACATCCTGTTATTGCAATAGCGAGCACTGGCGGAGATCTGGTGGCCAGGCAACACGAACTATCAAGATGAAATGTGTCGAGTGTTGAGTACTTTCGATGTATGGTGTTTAGTAGCCTCGTCCAGGCTGACTTTGCAGCGGACTACGCGTTGCGGGCCACAATATAATACATGTATATTATCATACTTCTAATATTTTTTCTATTTTAAACGTTTTTCCACGTCCTTTCTAAATACGAAAATTTCTTAGCTAGTCGGGACCTGAAACAAAGAAACTCTGTACATTTGAAAACTGTGAAATACATAAATAAATTTTTGAAGGTCGAAATTTAGGCAATTAAATGGCTTATGACCTGTCATTGACCTGTTTAAGTAATCATTTACATACTGTATAACATTCACTATTCAGCTACATACTCGGTCTCATCACCACAATTTTAAAAAGTTGTATATACGGTGTTTAAGGGCTCAAGGGGAAATTTTGCGAAACGAAACGAGAGTTTAAAGGAACGTTTCTCACTGTAAAATTTTTATTAATAGATTTGTTTTTTCAAAACACTTATAATTTGAAAATGGAGTACATTTTTAAATTTTTGGACTAGCATTTCTTCCACAAACCCCTACTTTTCCCTTACCAAGCCGCTTTCCTTGTCCGGGTCCGGTGCATATCGCTTCGTTGGTCAAATATGTTTTTTATCTCAATTATATTTTTAAAGGAGTGGTAGGGGTTTGTGGAAGGGATGCTACTCCGATAGGTTAATGATTCACTCAATTTTAGAGCTGCAAACAAAACATTAATAAAATGTTCTCAGAACAAAATTTTTGAGATTATTATAAAGTTTACTATGAGGAATATTCTCCAGAATTATCGTAATCCATCGACCCCAAAACACCGTGTTTATTTAGTCAAAGCAGGAGCTCAATCACAGATAACTATCGACATGCTAAAAAACGTGCTAAGTATTTGAGCGATCACCACGAACAATCATGAACAGGCTGAAGTTAAAGCGGTCGCGTTGCAAAACGAAATTCAACTTCGGTCAGTTCAAGAGGATTGGTTGAATCTCGCACAGGAACTTATCTATGGCGTTTTGCAACGCGACCGCTTTAACTTCAGCGTGTTCATGATTGTTCGTGGTGATTGCTCAAATACTTAGCACGTTTTTTAGCATGTCGATAGCCATCTGTGATTGAGCTCCAGGCGTGCTTATACATTTTATGAGAGTTTTACATAGGCGACATCTGTTGATTTTTTGTGAAGTTTTATAGGAATATTTTTTACTTATGCCATTGACCATTCTTTCAAATTATATTCTGTCCCGCTGATAAAAGTGGTTAAATGTTTAAATGATTTTTTTAATTTATTATTAATTTCAAGTTCGCACGTTGGTATTGTTAACGGAAAGGCGGACTGTAAATGAAAATCGAATTTCATTCAGTTTTGTGATTGGGAAATATTTGAGAAAGGAATAGGTACATGGATATAATCATCAGTTTCATTTGGCTAATTGTATCTTATGTGTAATTCAAACTGCGTATCACGTGTTAATTCACTTAAGGTGTAAATTACTTGATACTTTTTTTTATTTGATTAATTTACATAAAGGAATCTACATGTAGGGTTAGTGCTATAGTAGTTGGACATGCTATAGTAATTGGACGCTCTAAATCTAATGGTCAATAGTAAGTAAATGTAAAAATTTATCTCCACCGTAAAATAGACACTTTTTCATGTGTTTTTTCTTAAAACAAACGTATTACATTGATTTATTTTTGACCATTAGATTTAGAATATCTTATTTCTGTAGCATGTCCATGTACTATAGTACCCACCCTATTTCGTATATATTTTTGAATAAGGTCAATAGGCCAATTATAGATTTCTCTTTGTTGGTTTATGTGTTAACAAAAAAGTAATGAAAAACTATTCCTTTATCTATCTTAACGTTTTTAAATATTTACATATAACCAATTACCGACTTTTCTATGTCTACCAGTTTCGAAGTATTTATCTATTAAATATCAATATCAATTAAAACTAGTAACACTAATAAAGTTTTATTTTCATAATAATTTATAATTAAGTGTTACGAAGTGAATGCCCATTCAATTAATAGTAAAAAAAAACTTTTGTTTGCTTAGTTGTGTGATAAACCATATATCTATTGTATTGTATTGTTTTAGCTCATTAATATATTGTCTTTTTTTTTTTACTTCTTACTAAATGCAAAATTTCTTAGCTGTACATTTACAGGTATGTGAATAATATTAATGTTATAGTAATATCAATGTTACATACAAAAAATATTGCGTTATTATCAAATAAAAGTAAAATAAAGATTTCTTTAATGGTTTAAAATTTGTTAAACCTTTTTTTATTGAAACAGTTAAAAAACAACATGTTCCACTATCCCCCGAACATTATTTTTGCAAATGATTCAACGCATTTGTAATATCTACCTTATAGAAAAACTGTCATAAATACAAAAAAAAATAATTATAAAAGCTATATTGAAAAGACAGTCTACTTTTCCCACTGTCCAGTTGTTTAAAAAAATAATTTATAATAAAGATATAACACGAAACGCAAGTACGAGACCTAGAACAATAAAATTGGTAACATCTTAATTCTAAACAAATGACGGTGGAATATGTTTTCTTTAATGAAATGAACAAAGGAAATAAAAAATGCAGTCAGGAATGCATGACGTTTAAGAAAGAAGTCAAAAATGATATTCATAACTCTTTTTTATGCAGACTCATTGTGAATATTTTTTGCAATTCATATTTTAGATTGAAAATATTTACTGTTTTTTTTTTTTTTTTTAACACATTATTGTAAGACGTCACTTCCCTTCATGTACACAAGAATTATTATTTCTTTTTATTATTCGTATATTTTATTATTTGCATGAATAAATAAAGTTTAAAAAAAACACGTCATCGTCATTTTCCTTTCTGCGCCGTGTGGCACATTGTTTTATTATATGCAACGTATTTTAATCATGGAAGTCATTGTCAGTCTAACGCTTTCGATTAAGGTTTAAGGACAGTTAAATATATGGTTGTGGAGAACCACCTTTATAACAAATATTTCACGCTGGCTCTGCCAGAAATCGAACCTAGGACCTCAAGCATAGTAGGCAAACTCACCAACCACTTATCAGGCGGGCTTTTCCCCATTCGATTTCCTTTATCAAGATGTTAAGCTGAGAGCAGCCATCGAGTCGAAAACACTAGTCTAGGATTTTGGTTCTATTTTACTCGCAGAATTTTATTATTTTAAACTTATTATTTATCCGCCTGGACACAGACAGAAATAAAAGACGGTGTCAACAAAAAAAAAACAGTGCTCTCAGAAATTGTGCGAAAGCAGAGAGAAGACGGCTCAGTTATAACGTTATCTATCAAGTGCGTCGCGTCGTAGGAAAATGCTTATTTGTTTTTATTTTTCGTATATGCCACGTGTAATATGAATATCGGCAAATTATTACATCACCGTTGTCGTCGGCGAAGTATGCCAAATACTTTTGTATGGTTATATTCGCGTTAGGTATAGCGTGAAATGAAAAATGGAAAACATCGACGGTCGCTACGTATGTATACTTTTAATATTTCAATTGAAATACAAGAGACACATGTCTGGCAATTCAGCAGTATTTAATAGCTTCTTAAAAAAATATATCATGTTACTCTAATTTCAAAACTGTATTAATTTTTTCGTTTCAAAAACACAAAATGACTGTACTAATTAATAGATAACATAAGGAAGTGAACACATACAATGCAATTCGATTTAGTCGTGGTTTCTTCCGTTAAGTTAAGTAATTTGATGACCAAATATTATATAATTAGGTGTGTTTTAAAAATATTATATAATATATAATAATATACCTTCATATGTGAGTAGGCACATACATAATATTATACATATGCCGTATTGCTATAGTTTTACATAACCTCATTTATTAGCCATTCGTTCATATTTCATATTAAACAATTTGCTGTTTGGCCGATTTTGTACGATCATGAAAATCCACACGTCACGATTAAGTACATAAGTCGGATTGATTTTTTATGTATTATAATTATTTTTTATTATTTATTTTATAGCTGGCAAACGCTCTAAGCCTCTAAGCAGTACACTGCCGATGACGACTAATCTCCATCTCCAAATTTAAAAAAAAAATAATGCAATAAATATTCATCCTTCCAAATTTTACCGTTTTGTGATTTGAACGATACGTACGAAATAGGTCATTTCAATCGAACACTCAATAGTCTATTTTACAAGGTAAAATGCACAAATAATATTATTTATTTTTCCCTAAAAACTAATTCACGGTACAGTTACTCTTCTGACATTTTAACAAATTACAGCGAGAAATCAAATCTGTAACAACTTACTTCCGCAGATTGTTTTTTTAAATTAAAGATATGGGATCATTAAATTAATAAGGGACTTTTTAGGATTCTTAGATTCA
This sequence comes from Micrasema longulum, assembly GCF_059751315.1. Classification (NCBI taxonomy): domain Eukaryota; kingdom Metazoa; phylum Arthropoda; class Insecta; order Trichoptera; family Brachycentridae; genus Micrasema; species Micrasema longulum. The sequence continues at coordinate 5,833 of NW_028278311.1, forward strand.
ACGATCTCCGATCAACGGTCAGCATCATTTTCATAATAAAACAACTTAAACCGGCAACCGTTTTTTTTAAGGTGATTCTAAACAACAAAAAAAAAGGGTTTTTTTGTTTTGTACACCATTTTGTGAAAAGGACCTTAATTATATTGTTATGGTATTTGTTACTATCAATATAGTGTAAAGTTTCCGCAAACCAAGTTTTGTAAAATTTACATTGAATACAAACGTAAAAATGCAATTTTTCAATAAAAAATGATAAAAGCGCCATCTACGAACATTTCGTTTCATATTTCCGTTTAGAATCACCTTAAAGCCCAAAATTCCTTGTGGAATTATAAACATTTTGATAATTTGCCAGTTTGTTCCTTAATCACAAAATTATTTCTTTTTGCTTGAAATAATTTTGAGTTTTCAATAAATTTATAGAACATAAAACGAATATTAGTAGAATTTATATTTACATTGCAACAGGTCAGTCAACAAATCAGAATAAATCTTAAAATGCGATTTCTCGTAAATAGCCATTTCTTAGTCGTTTCCCTATGAAACTGTAACATCGATTTGTTTTTTCAGTACCTACATAAAACACTGCAGTTACTTACATAAAATTCTTAGAATTATTCTATAAATTACCCTGTTATTTTTTCCTGTTGATTTCCTTTAAAAACAATAATTACTAAGCGTAACACTATAACACGTTGTTCGTGCTTAAACTTATCGTATCTTTCCATAAATCTCTAATGTCGTTTCGTGTAAATTTACAATCAACATAAATCAATCATTTATTCATTTGCAATCTAAGTTATTCAACTTGATTACTATTATTAATAAAATATAATATATTGTTATTTATTTTGCTTATCTGCGGACATCCGCGTTTCTTACGCCAATTCATAAAACTGTAAATCAAGAAAATATGTTTTTTTTTAAAGCTTTTTTTTATCGTTTTTATAATATTTTATTGTAATCGATTGGCCGACGCTTGTCAGTTTGACACTTCAATGTGTGGCGGTTAACATCAAAAATGTATATATCCAGACTAAGGTCTGACGTAGGTAATAAAAGTATTCTACGTTATTTGATTTGATCGATTAGACTTAGTTTCCGTGTAAAACTCATTTTGATATATCGGAATGGATTTAACTAGTTTTGATAAAATTAATTCGTGGATTTAACCAGTTTTGATCTAATCTGTCATTGAATGTCTGTGTCAGGGTTGTCACTTTTACGAAGTAAAAAATAAATACAACTAATCGTTTTGAGTGTTATTGTGTTATTTGAGTGTTATTGAGTGGATGTTGCCGATTTTGATATAAAATCAAACTTCTGACAACAATTATTATGGTATAATATTGGATTTTCCCATTTTGGAAATAAGTATTCTATGTAAAACTAAACTTTTAATCGTGTTTCCACAAAAAATGTTTTTACACCTATTTTGGATTTAACCAATTTTGATATCCACTGACACATATTTTGATACGTACGTATGTTGTTTTAGTACATATAATCTATCGTTGCCACGTTCGCCAAAACATCTTAACCCACAGGAGCCATATTTTACGGAAGAATATTTTTTCTTCTAATATACTTTGAAAACCAAGTTTTGTATTGAATATTTATTTCATTGATATCAATCATTGGCATATTAATATAAAGACGCGCCCTATAGAGTAAAATATTTTTATACGTAAAACACGAAAACGTTCCCATTGTTACTGAGTTTGTTAATTTATACCAGAGCTGCAATCAACGAGCATGCATATGCTATCGAAAATTGGACAACACTCATTTTTTGTATATAAAAAAGTTTGTATTTTGATGCTAACGATCAACATTCGTTTTTGGTGGATTCCAATCAGGTTAAATTCCTTATAATTTCGACCTAATTATTTATTTTCACTGGATTTTAGGGAAAGCAAAAATAATATTGACTCATATTTTATTATATTTTAAAAGCGTATTCGTATTAGTGCATCCCTGTAAGTAACAAGAGATTTCGCCGCTAGGCGTAGTTTAACGTTTACAAAAAATGATATTTATATTTGATTTTATGCTTTGCTAATCACTCATGAACAAATACTTACCAATTTAAAGTTACGCAATCTTTATCCGAAAGGTTTTTACACGATTTCATGACAGAAGCAGGCATTTTGGTTTTGATTCTAAACGTCACATCGGGCTGGCGTTTGGACATGAGTTAATCGGGTTGTGGTCCTGTGGCTAGTGTCTCGGACTCACGGATTAAAGGTCCGTGGTTCGAATCCCACTCTACTCCAACTTTATTCCCATTTTCAAATAGTGAGTTATTTACAACTCGTTGAAAATGGCCCTCAAAATTAATTTTTTGGGTAAATCATAAGAACGCAAATATACATTTACTAAAAAAAAAATATCTTTATTTTTGAGAGCTCAGGGCATGTCTATGTGTATTAATATATCAATTGTTGTTTTTTTATATTCAAAAAGTATTCCTTCTTAATTGAGAGGAAGAAGTTTTCTCCTGTAAAATATAATTGTCGGATACGATGTTTTGATGATCACGGCTCTATAGGTAGATACACAAAAAAGATTACAGTTAGTAGAACCAGTTTTTAACCTCTGTAGACAACGCGTTAATTATAATGTAGTTCCAAACTTAAGAATCTTTATTACATGTTCTCAATAAATCCTTAAAACTCTCTTCTGTTCCCTAGTTCGCCCGCACCTATAGTATTCCTCTGTTATCGGGTCTCCATATTATGATGTTCACATCAAAAATATTGAATCAGTTCAACGTCGATTTTTAAGAAAGATAGGCTGGAGTTTGGGCTTATCCAGAGACCTATATACGTATAATGAGTTAGAAACTACCTTGAATATATCTTCTCTTCAAGACCGTCGAAATAAATCCGACCTTCTAGTCCTGTTTAAAATTCTCAACTCACTCTTTGATGCGCCTGAACTACTGAGCTCAATAAAATGAAATATCCCAACTAGAAACCTCAGACAAAACTTACTCTTTCACACCGATAACCATAGAACTGACTATGGTTTTCATTCCCCTTTGCCCAGAATTCTTAGGTCTGCCAACAAACATACCAGTCTTGATTTCTTTAATAACAAGTTGTCTTCTTTCAAACGATCACTGAATCAAATTCAATTATAAACACCTCTCTTCCGCTTCCACTCCTACCAAGTCTACTATATACCATTGTGTCTTTCTACTTTCCTTTAAAATAATTTTCTATGCACAAATATGTCCTTGAAAATGCCCATTGGGCGTATATATAAATAAATAAATAACATGTTGATTATTATTTTATTTTTAATTACTAAAAAAAATTATTCAATCGGCTCTTCTGAAAAGTTGCTCCATATCGCTTGGTAACTTTTTCCTTTCCAGCGTCGATATGTGTTAGTAGCTAAATGTATTCCATTTTCTTTGATTCCGCGCTTGTTTTCATCGTAATATTTTTCTTTTATTTGTTTCTTGTACGTTCGTGTACATAAATAAATAGTTTCGTAACATATCTTGTATCTCTGTGCACGTAGTTATTTCACCGAGCATATTTCAATTTAGAATTTATGTGGAGATTTACATTGTTAAGGTATTGTTTGTAATGGTCGTGATGTGAAAACCACACATTCAAAGCCGATGAAAGACAAACATGAGGTCTATATACATAAATAACAAGATTACAGTTACGTACTTATGGGCGTTTCGGTTATTGAAAATCGCGTAACAGTTACTGTTTCACGATTTAAACCTTTTTTAAAAAACAGTTGAGGGTAGAGTGGGCAAAAAATCTAGTTAATTAAATTGTTACTTGTTACGAGCCACGCTTCTGTAAACTTGTTTTTAAGAAACAGTTTTACGTACCCTGATGGGGAAGGGGTGGATTCGGTTTTGCCACACTGCTCTCATGCCTATGCATCTTTAAACTTTTATTTTTAGAAACAGTTTTATTTTATATCTTGACTAATTTTTCTTTACTGTAACACTTTAAAAACGGTTTAATTTAATTTAAAAAATAACCGTTTTAATATAACAGTCTCGTTTTTTGTGAAATTGTTTAAGCTGTTTCGGAATGACTTCTCTTTTAAAAATAACTGTTTCATTTTTTACCACCTATTTTGTGTGTCGTGTTATGAATGTCTTGTATATTAGAAATCAATAAATAAATAAAATACGAAACATGCCAAATTAAATTTTGAAATAATTAAAAATCCGTTTACCTCGTGGTCTTATGGTCACCGTGGAAAGTTTTTGTAACTTTGTAATATTTTAATGTGTAATTTTGTGTCCGGATGGACAAATAATACAGTCCTGATTCATATTTGGAACGGATGATACTTTAAATTTACATTAAAATATACACATTTTCGGATAGAAGTTCCGATTTTGCTTTGTGGACAGTCGAAGATGACTCAGTTAATTTCCCATTGTAGTCGAGGCCCAGGTCACTTATGTTTCTAGTATGTATTCATTATGTGTCTATCACTCTAAAAAATGAAGTAAATCGTAAATGCATTTTGTTCCGCTTACGTAAGGATATTTATTGTTAAAAGTCCATAATCGATAACATTTACGTGCTAAAACATTTCACCTGAAATAGAGCAATGACCGATGAAGCGGTGTTATCATTTTCTATAGAATCCAATACAACAAATTATCCAACTCTAAGTTCTAGTTCAGTCAGTCCAGTTCAACGCAGTCACTCAGTTCCAGCATGTAGTTTAAGTGCAGTTACTTCAACCCATCATTAATCTCGCGCTCCACAACACGGTGTCAACATGCAAAAAATACAAGCATCAAAAATCAACATCGTGTCTTCTGTCAATCTCTTACTGGGGTAGGAGCTCCAACTCTCAACAACCGCAAAATCCTACAGATATCTATTTTTTTATAATTATTTTAACGACTCTCTGGTGCCTAGTCTATAAATAAACCCGAATGGCTCTCATAATAAAAATAGTGACGCGAGTGATCCTAAGTTAGTCCTGATGATGAGGTAAAAACTTCGAAACCAGTGGACGTAAAACTAAAAATGAAGTAGTTTAAACAAATTTATAAAAAAATAAGTGGAAAATTAGTGTTTTTGGTATTAAATATATAATTTATTTCATATCAATTTATTGCGGTCACAGAATTCCGAACACTGTAAGAGTACAAATAAATTTCAGTGCATTCATGTCGCTCGAATATATGTTCAGCAATAACTCTATTTGAGTATTCAAGTTACGTTGCGTCCGCAGAATAACATCACGATCCATGTATTATTATTTTGAGTAATGGTTTATTTCGCAATCGATAATTGAACTGGTATCGATTTAAATCTAAACAATAGTACCTATTCGCTAACGTAAAGTAAAAATTTTGTTCTATATATGTTGGTACTTGTGAAATAGCTGCGTAAAAATATTCCGGGGAAAAAAATTCAATACACAGGTTCTAGGTACCAGATTACAGTGAGAACACTAATAGTTGGAAAAATGTCCCGTCAATAAAGGGCCGTTTACACGTGGAATAGATCAGGGGCGAACCGTGTATAGAAGCGATTATGCGCAGCGTACCATTATATTTGACTAACCATAAAAATGTTTTATTGTAACTTTATTTACAGAAAAACAGGTAAATAAAAACCATTTATTTTAAATCGTTTCCACCGTTTGTATTTTTATCCTAATATAAATATAAATTTTAATAAAGCGCGCCCAGCGCCAGAGGTGAGCTAAGAAACTAGCCGATGATTATTCCAGCTTATTTTTCATTCAAATAAGTATACTATATTTTGAATGTCTTAACCCCAGTGCGGGTATTTTCTCCTAGATTAAACTTGCAGATTACACAAATTATTTTTGATTCTTGATTTGGAAAACAGTATTTCAAACATTGTTTCTTAAGGACTATTTTTCTTTGAGATGGTACTTTTGACATAAGACCATAATTACTTTCGTGCGTCATATTGCAGGATATACAGCGCTCCACGCGGCCGTTTTTAGCACTATTAATTATTAGAACAATTCGGCCAGTTGATATTTCAATTGAATACATAATATCGAGTGATATCTTTTATTTATTTTTTAATGAATTATATATTAAAGTAATGGATAATATATCACGAAGTTACAAAGTTTGAGTTGATTTCATGGATAAGAGTTGTTGTATCACACGAAACCACAGAAAAAAACAATTAATAGTTTATATTATATACATTATATTCTGTTCTTATCTAGGTACAAATATATGTTTTTTTTATGGCTTACCTGTAAATAAAATCACCATTCGCCACTGGAATAAATATGACAATATCGTCTTGTCCTAGTTTCGTGAACAGACTCGACCGTGCGGCACAGAACGCCGGGACAATACAAAAATTTTGCTGCAGTTCACACGTGAGCCCTGCAAAAATAAATATAAAGGAATTATGGTGAGGTGGTGATTCTGTCCCAGTTAATGATGAACTGAAGAGGTGATGTTTATGTTCCAATGTGTTTTTATTACATGGCGAATAAGCAATGAATTAAATTATGTCGCGCAAGTGTTACCGGTGGTGAGGAGTTGAACTGGCTGCACTTGGACTTTAGCTGGAACTGAGTGACTGCGTTGAGCTGACTGGTCGGGCTGACTGTTCGGGCTGACTGGTCTGACTCAAAATTCCTCTTCACCATCGAAAACCACAGCTCTGGATCGCTCTGGTTGTAGTTGGTTAACTTGACCGATACCCTCGCCATATCCGGCTGTCCTGCTTCCTCCTCGTAGAAAGCGTCTTCCTGCATTGTTGCAGTTTTTTATTTTTGGATACTCAGTACAGTGTTTCCAAACGCGTCATTTGGAGAAGGTTTCTTGAGTTAAGCGTCTCGTTGGATACCACCCTGGTATTCCGGCAGATCACGTCGGGGTCACCACTCGATTTTTATTACGAGCGGGTTCACGAAAATACTCTACGGATATTTTTCTGCCTTCATTTTCTGCTGAAAAAATGTGTAGAAGTGACACGTTTACGTCGAGCAAATCGCTATTCTTACAAGGTCATGTCTGTGCGTGTTCACACGAGGACAATGCGGCATTCTGAAGATGTCCATTACAGGGTGAAAGCGCTAATTGGTCGAATAAATAAGTGAAAGTATACCAAATATTTTTAATTGGTAACTAATATGTAAATATAAGTTGTTACATCATAAAAATGGAATTTCATCAATAATTGTCAATAAATAACATATTTATCATATATATATATTATTTTTATTTATTATTATTATTATTAAAATTGTGTTTTTACAACTAAAATATTCCATAATCCTTGGACTGGTACCTGAACGTAAAACTGATCACCTTACCTTCATGTAACAAAAATAATCGGAATACGCTGCGATTGGTGTACCAATGCAGTGCCCTATACACCATTAAATGCGGAAAGGGAATGATGATGATGATTATTATTATTATTTTATTTGCAGTTTCTAAATTACTTACATTTCTTAGCTTTTAAAATAATTTAATTATATTACTGGGTTATTTTAATGCGTACACCTGATTAATAACTTGCATAGTCGTGGAAAATTATTATTGCCTGTTTTGACAACTTAAGTTCCTCCATATTTTTTATGTACCAACTTGTAAAAACAATTATACCTCGAATTCATTCATTAGACGTACCTGTAGAAATTATAATGGACTCAGTATTGATGTAGACATTTTTAACTGCACGTTGCATTTGTACAGAAAATTTCTTCATGGGGTCGATTATTTGGGATAGTTGCTGAATGTGCATCTTGAGTGGTTCATGCTATGTATATGTGCCGCATGTAATGTATATGTTTGTGTATGTTTTATATGTGCGTTCATGTGTGTGCGTGGATGGTTCGGAGTGTACATTCATTAATTTTTATTTATTTTAATTTATGACCTCCATGGAAAACGCAAATGTTGACAATTATTCTTTTCTCACTTGAAATTCTTTGTTTTTTTTTTTGTCACATTTAATGTTTCTATCTTTTGCATAATTTATGAGAACTTAATTGGTCTTTTTTATGTTAAAAAAATGTTGTTTTTAATACTTATTATGTATGACTGTGTGTTTTCTGAATAAAATAAAATAAAATAAATAAATTAATATGAATTGAATGTAACGACTGTTGTTTTTTTCCCCAAATAAATAAATAAGGAACATTTTTAATGAAATGAGTTTCCTTTCTTTGCACAGAACAGACACACGTGCGTCACGACTATCGCTGGCTCCGTGATTGATTTTATTTACATTTGTTATAATGTATGTTTAAGCAAAGCGTTTGATAATAACTAATAACAATAAAACCAGCTGATCGGAGACGGAATTGACTATTCAAATTAGATAGCCTCCAAGGTTACATGAGTTGATACTCGATACCACACTTCTCCAAACATTTTAGTTGTCCCGAATTCACATCCGACAGACTTTAGATAATATACGTATGTACCTTATGCTCGAAAATTAATTGTATATTATTATGTTCATTGTGACATGTACACGACTATTATAGAGTCCATTCCATATTATTACCAATTAGATATTAATATTTATCATTTTTTTGTAGTTGTCGCTAGATACGCTTATTTTTTTCATTTTTTTATTTTATTTTTCTTTATTTTTTTTTTGCACCACAACAGGCCAGGATGCCTAATTACAATGGTGAATTACATTACAGAACAACCAGGCTTAAGAAAAATCACATTTTAATTTTGTGTTCTCATCGGGAAACGAACCCGGGACCTTCCGTGCGTGAGTCAAGCGTCTTGATCACTAAACCACGGAGGCCGCCTTATGTCAAGAGACGAAAATATTATAAACGTGTAGATTGTACATACATAGCTATATAGCTAATAGATATAAAAAAATACCATTTCATTTTTCCCTTTCTGCAACTAGTGGTGCATAGAGCACTGCATAGGCACATCAACCTCAGAGTGTCTTGATCATTTTTGTTACAAGGTAAGATGATCAGTCTTACTGATTTTTATATGGTTACTACCTACACATGGAAACGGATTGTGGTTCTGTGGCTAATGTTGCGGACTCATAGACTAGGGATTCGAGGTATATAGATGTTCAAATATGGTCAGAATGGTGAATGTTACACAGTGTGTAATGTGGCCACTTAAACCAGCCAATGACAGGTCATAAGCCCTGTAGATGCCCAGACTTCTAAATTACCTTCTCTAAAATGTTCTTAATCTCTGTTGTAATATGTTAATATTAACATTTTTTGTTGATTTCCATGATACTTTTACAATGTATATTTGATTATGTATGAATCTAAATTTGTATAATTTATAATTTACATTTTGATATTTATGTCTGATTATCTTTTTTAAATTGTATTCTTTGAAATTTTATTATTTATTACTTATACCTTTTTTCTGGATATTTTTTATATATCTTAACATGTAATTATATTTTAATCTAATTAATTTTACTTCGTATTTTTTATCGATAATTATTATGGCTTGACACGGGCACAGCCTTAATAAGTTCACTTATATTTAAACGAGTGTAATTTTTATTGAATAAACAAATAAATTAACAGCTCCCAAGGGAGTTGATTCCAGTCCTTGTCTACAAAAATTTTGACAAACCTAAAATATTGTTGAAATTACGTGGTTAGAAAACAAATGATTTTTTAATATTTCAATTGTATAATGAATAACCACAAAGTTACTGCTTCAAATATACATTTTATTTTACTATGTGGAAGTATTTTTGTATATCTTTAGTTTAAGAACGTCTGTCAATAGTACCTACCCAACACGCCTGTTCACGCATTTCCAATATTTTGTATACAACTTGTTAACACAAATTTACTACGCGCAATTTCTGCGCGCAGTCTCAAAGTACGCAAGTATTTTCCTCTCGCGAATTCTAAGTTGTTTTAGTGCGCAGTTCTTTGACACTCGTATCCTTCTGTCTGTTTCATAATAATCCTAGCTATAATTCTATGCGATATTAAAATTGCTCGGCATTCCTCAAACTTTGTATGGGCGGCACGTATCGGGGACTGGCAATACACATGTAAATTATGTAACACCAATTCATATTATTGCTTCATGCTTTTTTTATACACATCGCAAATTATCTCCCGGAGAACATTAAATTCAAAACGGATCCATGAATCTAACAATCATCATCATTCGATTATGCATAGGGAAATACATAAGCAATCCTACTTAGCGTATTTCGATAGATTAGATATTATTTATCAAAAATATATTTAGATACTAGTCAATAATATTTTGAATCCGAATCTAGACTAAAATTTTAAAAACTAATCAGAGTATTGAAGTCCAGGCATTTACAGGGTTTATGACCTGTTGTGGCTGGTTTATATTATGCTTGCACTTAACACACACACACAATAAAACATTTTATCGCACCTTCCATTTTTGTAAATAACGTGTCACAACGTGTAAATTTGTCACTTAGACTGTCGGTTAACGAGAGGTCATACGTCTTGTAAATGCCTAGACTTCTGTACTTTTTTGTTTCAAAGTTTTATCTTTTGTCATTTTTTTTGTCTTTAGTATTGAATGATAAACCTATTTTTTTTTCCACATAATAAACAATGATTAGGTAATCATGAAAATAATGTGACCTCACTGGGGTTACTCGTACTGAGGACACTTAACAATATACTTTAATGACTCCATATTAATTTTAAATCGTAAATTTTAGTTTTTTTCAAAGAAATACAAGCATTCTTATCTAATCTTAATCGCATAAATTTAGTGGTGTTTTAAATTCTATGTTTAATTATGCCTACAATAATACTTTTAAAAAAAAATTGTTTTGAATATTTTTTTTTAAATGTTTTGGTTGTTAATATGAATTTGTTTAATAATATTAAAGTTTTAAGGTCATTCGACGTGACAGCTGGGCCGATGTGAACAGATCGTGCTACTACTATTACTACTACCATCACGCCATTTCCCCATAGGGGTAGGCAGAGAGAATGGACCGCCACCCACGTCTATCCTGGCATACATTCCTAGCTTCTTCCACATTCATACATCTTGTCATACATGCCGTTTATTTCTGTTTGCTTTTAACATGACCAGATTTAAGATTTTGGTTTATCTGATCATGCCACGTCTTCCTTGGTCGTCCTCGTATCGCGTTACCGTTCATTTTCACCATACATACTTGTTTTAACATTTTTTCGTCGTCCATTCGGCCAAACTATCTCAGAGACCCTTTCTTAATCTTATCAATTATACTTGACTCAGATTTATACTCTCGCCTGATTTCATCGTTCGCAACCCTGTCATAGATTGATTTCCCACACATGCGTCGAAGAGATCACATTTCAACCGCGTTCACTCGGCTTACATCCTTCCTCTGCCAGTTCCATGCTTCACTTCCATACATAAGTGTTGGGACTAAAACTCCGTTGTGCACTGCCAGTTTAGCTTCGATTGACATGTTTTTTTTTTGGCAATTGGCATTCACTCTCCTTTCAACATCTTTTTCTACTTGTTCAAGACATTCGTTTGTTAATAATGTATTTTTCACTTTGCGTAATTATACAGTGCAAGATTAGGATCTCACTTATTACGGTGTAGGTGTAATATTGAACTAATTTTCTCTTCCAATCTCGGGGATGACTCAGTGAAGGATTGTTCCGACCGATTTCATTACGCACATGTATATAAATTATTCAGCTCAGTACACTTCCGAAGTTGCCCTCCTTTCAAAATCATATCCGTTTCGTAATGCCGAACTACGCGAAAACGTTTTTAGTTGATTCTCTAATCCGCCTTGTTCATTTAATATCTAGGTACACGGGTCGTACAAATCCACACGACACGGTGAAATTAGACCACTAACTTTTCTTCATTTTTTTATCTCTTTTCTTTGTGTATGTGATTTAAAATGCTTTTATTTCTTTTCAAAAACAAAAAAAATAAATTTAGCTTCGGCCACTTTCATGTTAAATTTATTATCTTTAAATTATTCTAACAATTTTTTGTTCAATACTTATACCCGTATGCAGAGACAAAACTTAAGGTGAGGAAAGTACATTCTAATCTCAAATGCGGAGAATAACTCGAAGGTGAAGACAGTAGAATGTACTTTCCTCACCTTAAGTTTTGTCTCTGCATACGGGTATTAGTCTTTATTGAGATCCCAGATACCTAAGTTGAGTCTAAATTTGAAATGGCGTAATCTGCCAGTCCAAAAGTAAGTACAGTATAGTTTCATAAAACTTTAAAGTATATTTTTTAACAGAAATATCTTTAAAAAAATATTGTTTTTAACTAACTTATGTTTTTTTATTTTTTTATTATTGCGCGATTAAAAAAAAACATTCGTTTTAAAATGGCAAAATCGTATGATTTCCATATTTTGCATGTGTTTTACCAGACTACAGCCTTTAGTCGGCGGATCCATACGGAGTAACCCCAGATCAGCCTTCCTTCCTTTTTTCTTTCAAACAATAGAAAATAATTATAATATTAAAGTGCACAAAAAAAATTAGATAGTTACTGTTAGATTATATTATAATTATTATTTTCAATTGGGTTCTGGCATTTATTAAAATTAGTTTAAAGTGAGGAAATATATATCGATTTCAGTAAAAAACGTGTTATAATTATTTAGAATTCTGGGAAAAGATTCTTTGATATTTTTTTTAACAACGAAGTTTGACTAACTTTTTTATTTGAACAATCTGTTATTTGACTGACTGAAAGATATTTTCTGTAACAATAAGCTGAAGTGCATGTCGTTTTGTATTTAAAGTTTAAAAAAAAAAAAAAATGGTTTCATTTATTTTTACTATAATATGTGCATGTATTTGTATTCCATTGCAGCTTATCTTGAGCATTTAATACCAAATGGCGAGGTTGCATATTAAGCGATCAGATCAAGGCTTGCGTTTCTAGTTTAGTCCAAGGAGCATGCAATACTATAGTGAAAACTTACCCATCAAACAAATATCTCACGTCCATCCTGGCGGAAATCAAACTCAGAACCCCAGGCATGAAAGCGCCCGCCCTTTCCCGAAACTGTTTACAAAGACAAGTGTTTTTTTTGTTGTTTCGCACATCACGATTTTTTTATACATGTAAGCACTAATAATCAAACGATGATATTTCTTTAAAATCAAACCGCGAAAAATAACAAAACTTAGAATCTTTAAAGCCTTCATTGTACTTAATCCTCACAGCAGTATAGTTAATTTGTAAATAAATAAATTTTACAGCGTTAGTTCAATATTGAGACCCTTACTCTCCGGAACCCCATTTTAAAAGACGGAGAACGTAATAATACAAAGAAAACAAACATCTAAACAAAACTTCAAGAGTGGCAGACAAACGTACTAACCAGTACACCGTAAAGCCAACTTATCTCCACTCAATTTCCTTCTGCAGCATTTTTATCTGAGAGCAACAATCGAGTTGAAGAACGCCCTTCCAGGGTTCTGGTTATTTACACCAGAACATATTTTTACTTCATCCCATCCAGACTCCAGACACGGGAATATTTTCGGCACAGCTCGAGCCAATTAATCAACTGAGTAAATGAATAAACAAAAATTAAATAAAAATCAATCCACTCGGTTCTCCTTGCTTCTCTGGAACAGCTTTGTATTGGACAAACAAAGAAACATTACAATCACATTAAGAATACACGCGATTCCATTATTCGCCGATTAATTTAACCGTGCCGTGTGGATTTGTCCGATCCATCTGAAATAGGCCTTCGGTTTCAGAATTGAACGCGGACTCAATGTACAATATTTTGCAGTGGGCGGCTTTTTTCGCTCATCTGCAAAGTTGATCGTGTGTGATTATTTTGAGGTTTGGTGAACCGTTGCTTTCGCGATTATATTAATGTTCTTTCTTCCAACATGATCGATTATTATTTGATTAAAAAAACAGTGGGTTGAAAGTTGAATTGGTTTCGATGTATTTCGATAAATTGACGGGTCGGCGTTCATACGTTCATAGCGCACGGAAAGAATGCGGTGTTGTGACGCCGCCCGGTTGGGGTTCGATAAAAATTGTAACGTTGATATTCACGAATGTATATGTGCATAGAACACTTGCAAAGTGATGAATATTGTATCTGAGAATATTTTTTTCTTGACACTATTTTTTTTTTAGATACCTTTATTATTATTCAGTTGTCTTTTTGACCAGTTTGACATTTTCGACTTATTTAGCAACCCCTTTCTTAATTATTCCATTGGTTTTTACATTTTAATCACTTCTGGCTCCATGTTTAATGATAGTGTACCGAATATGGAATAGCTTAGGGAAAAAATCTTATTAATTATAATCAAATTGTTTACTAAGTATTTCACACTGAAATCTTTGGGAACATAGTTATGTAACATAAAAATGTGATCGAAATATTTTTTAAAAAACAAATATCATAATTTCTCGAAACTCGTTTTATTGCCAGTTTCGGCCAAGAAAAAGAGTTTCGGCTGCGGAAAATCCGGCCAGGCAAAGCCTGCGATCGGGATTTGTCGGATTACGTTCGGCTGTACTCGTGTGCATCTTATGGGTCGGAGTTTATAATATGTTTTATATTTATATTTTTGTAATTCCTTTATAATCAATAAGTTAAAGTTCCTATAGTGTACACCGAAGAACTGTTGCACATAAGTTATATGTGTAACATAACTAACAACCAAAACGCGCTAAAATAAACAGATCTACTTATTAAATTTATGCCCTTTATTTTATTTTGTGTTTTATTGAACACTATAATGAACCTGTAAGGTTTAACAGTAAAAACGCCCAATTTAAAGCATGACTTGAAGTGACTTTTAACATATTTAAATATTAACAAATTACAAAAGACATGAAGAACATTTTAGAGAAGGAATATGTAGGTCTAGGCTTTACAGGGTTTATGACCTGTCAATGGGTTGTTTAAGTGGCCACTTTACACACTGTATTGCTTATATATCACAATTTGGCATATGTTTGAACATCCATTTTTCTTCGTTTTTTACACCTGTTGATTTTAGTGAAGTTAAAGAGCTGAAATCTTTATTTTTGTAAAGAGATTCATCCGAACAAATTATTTCACAAACAACGACGCCTGAAAACGATTTCCCAATTTTTAAACTTCTTCTAGGACCAGTTGATTTTATTACAATATTTCGAGTTTGTACAGATGTTTGTAGACAAAAGACTCGATTTCACCTCCCCGGGAGTCATTAAGATTAACAAATTACAACAGAGGTAGAGAACATTTTAGAGCAGGGAGCTCTTTGCTTCTTTAACTTCACTACAATCAACAAATAGAAGAATTGAAGAAATATGGATGTTTAAACGTAGACAAAATGGTGAATGTTACACAGTGTGTAAAGTGGCCACTTAAACCAATTGATGACAGGTCAAAAGCCCTGTAAATGCTTAGACTTCCATATTCCCTTCTCTAAAATGTTTTCCATGTCTTTCGTAATTTGTAAATATTTGAATGCGTTAAAAGTCACTTCAAAACGCTCAAAATTAGGCGTTTTAAAATAAATGTAATTAGTAAATCTGTTTATTTTTAGCGCTTTTTGGTTCGTAGTTATGTTACACATATAATTGAAATGTCACTATCTAAATATTTAAATTGTTCCTTTATCTTTCTTTTTTCCTTCCCATCACCTGTCCTCTCTTCATAGTATAGTGTTAATTTTTAAAATATATTTTTATCATGTTAATCTTTGTTTTTAATTTTTGTATAAAATTGTAAGATTCAATATGTCCATGTTTTTGTAATTTTCTCGAACTAAACGGTTTAGGTACGTAGGAAGAAATTGCCTTAAGGCAATATGCCCGCCCTTATATGTATATATATTGTTTATGCATATAAAATGTTAAATAAATAAATGTTCTCCATCTCTGTTGTAATTTGTTAATCTTAAATATTTTCTAGGAGGTCAAATCAAGTATTTTGTATACAAACATTTGGACAAACTCAAAATATTGTAATATTTAGAAATGTTTCGCTTTCGGCCGAAACTAAAACAGAAAGCCGAAATTTTGTTTCAGTTTCTGCTGAAAATCTTGTTTCGGTCGGTCACTATTTATTTTTCTTCATGAAACGCACGCTACTGCTTCTTGGGCGTAACTTCGGAGTCTTAGGTCTTATGACGCGACGCGCATGCGTCCCTTAACATTTCCCGACCTAGTGATATTCTTACCCTATTGTGCCAGTTTTCATTCCGGCGGATATGGAACTAGGTTATCTTGGAATCGGAAAAATTCCCTTATTTCTTAAGATATGATTGGCTGTGAAGCATTCGTTAATTTTATGTCCGCTTTTTATGCTCCACTACGAAGAAATTATTCCTTGGCATTTGGCGTTATAACCATAATATATTTATTTAATTTACGATATATTTACTAACCATTTATTGAGACACACACTCAACTCGCTGACTATTGCACCACGAGGCCAATCAATATCACTTCAACTATCAATATCATCATATCATATATTATACACGACAAAAACATCATTAAAAAATACATGGCATATTAACATATAAAAGAACACCCAATAAAAAAACATGTAAGTACATGAACAAAGAAAATTGGAAGATTTACATAATACAACAGACGTATTAAAAAAAATAGAGACGTACTTAGGGGTTCCAGTAATAAAAAAATAAACTAGCCGCTTTCGAATTTTAGTAGGTACGGGAGGATCTTTTTTTAAAAATGCATATGTATTTGAATAAACACCGGGGATGAAAAGGTTAATTATAAAAACTAAAGGTTTATTGTTGGTCTATGTGGGATACGAAAATTTACAGTAATCTATTTTCTATTGTAAATCATGTTCGCTTGTTTTTTTGCGTAGGTAGGCATTACTTTTGTAAGTGGGATTTTTAATATGTTTTGTTATTTTTTATGTGCTTTATGTAAACAAATGGCAAAAACTCGTTTCACGTATTTCATTTCATAAAGTTAAGGATTATTTATTCTCGCATTGTTTTTAGTGTTATTTACGTAACTCGTTGAAGTAACTTACATTGTTTTCTACTTTATTGTGTTATTAATTAAAAGGGAGTTTACTACTTAGACCTTCGCACTAATTAATCTTTTATTACGAACAAGGTTAATCTTATTAGCATTGCATTTACGGGCTATTTCCCTCTCCGCAGTGTTTAAACAATAAAAACAAAAACCTCTCGCACGTAATTAATGCAACTATTATAATAAAAAACAAGGACTTCTTTCAACCTACAGATTAAGAGTAATATTTTCTTACGAATGCACCTGATCTTATAATGTGATTTTTATTATTTTATTAATTTGTTGGTTAACTTAATTACATATGCTTATTATTCTGCTGACAAGCTGGTTCGCCGTTGAGTGAGTTTTTATTTTTATGAATCTATTCTGATAAATAAATATTTATATATTAATATATTTTGAAAAGTGATTTCATACCGCATTGCTTTGAAGTGACTTCGAGGGTAAGAATCACTAAAACGGTGCTGTATAAAAATAAATGTTTTGTCTTATAATTTTTTTTTTGTATTTTAAAAATATAACCATTTTTACTGTTATTAAATGAACTGAATAAGTCCGTAAAAAACTGCGATTTTTTCGGTTTATATTTCGATTTTAAAATAATTATTTTTAAGTAAATATGTATACATTTTACCAAACATTTTAAATTACAAATTACCGATGAAGATACGTTGAATTTTCATACACATTTTCGTTCATGAATATCGCATTTGATAAAGATGGCATTTTTAATCGCTGCCTAGGGCCCCGATTACAACGGGAAGTTAACATTTATCTTCAATTTTATCTACAAAGTAAAATTATTTTTTTGTCTATGAGAGCAGAATATGCATACATTTTTTTCTTTTAAACACATACCGATGAAGATACTTTAAATGTTCATGCAAATATACTCATTTTCGTACACAAACATTGATTTATCTTTATATACAGTCGAAGATAACTAACTCTGTTAACTTCCCATTGTAATCGGGGCCCGGAGCCTAACAGTCTAGCCGCTCAGTTCAGTGGTTGATTTAACTATTTCGTATACACTTCTATTTAAGCATGGCGACATAAATTAATCTACTCAAAAAAGCGTTCGGAACAAAACCCTTTAAAATTCTCTAAAAGAAATAAATAAGTATTTATAACAAAGCTTTTTGTGCCATAAATGATAGCATGTTTAATTACCAGATTTAAAAAAGTAAAGCTCATTATGATTTAAATCAATTTATTTAAAACCCCTTTATCGTTTTAACCTAATTTTAAAACCGGACTATTAAAATTTATGGTTTTACAGTTAAGTATATGCCTTGCCTTCCAGGTCAACGATTTGACCAAATTCTTTTATCGCTCTTTCTAACATAAATACATTTATGTTATGTGAAGTAAATAAAAATAAAAATAATATTAAGATTTTTCGATTCGATTGCCACTCAAATAAAAATCTCAAAAAAAAGCAAACCGGTTTAGAAATAATCATGGCATAGTTTCCCTGTAATATTTTACATTCCCTGGACTGGATCAGAAGCTTAAAACTGACTACCTTGCCTTACAAAATGATAGTTTGCTATAGGAGCAGCAATTCAGTGCCGTTTGCATCACAGGATAGGAAAAAGAAGATTATTATTTTGATTCCTAATACTCGAGCATTAATAGTATACATGTCACATAATGTAAATTATGTACCTACATAACTGGATTTCGTTCTTATTATTAGGAAGATATAATATAAATATAATTTTTTTAGCATATATTTAAGTACGCATATGCCAAAAGACGAAATGATATTTTTTTTTTTTTAATATTTTTTTGCGTTCGTATGATTGACCCAAATATTTCGATTTTGTTGCCATTTTCTCTAAGTTGTAAAAAAATGTGTTAGAAAAGGGGAAACAAGTTGTGGTCGAGCGGGATTCTAGCCTCGGACAACCCGTCTCCAATATCCGACCAAGAAATGCTAGCAGTGAAACTCAATATGTACGTATATTATAATATAATATCGTAAATATATTATAATATATCCAACTCCTAATATTCTAAATTAAATTTTTAATTATTGAACTATTGTTTCTTGATATTATCATGATTATTTCATCACTAGTTACATGTAAAATATAAACTATAATATAATAAAAATCTGAAATATTTTTAAAAAACGTTGAAGCGGTTTTTGTATCAATCAGTTTTAGCTGATTTGCTAAAAACTTTTGGATTGTTATTTTTAACATAAAAAAAAACATTTTTTCTCTTAATGTAGTATAATTATATTTTGTATTTTTACCTATGATTAAAGATATATCGACCTGTCCTTTTTATTAAGAAAACATTTTTTTAACTTTCATATGCCTTTTAATGATTTATTTTTGCATAATATGTTAGCGTTTTCATTGTATGAAACCACTGTGTTATAATATGTACATATTATAATATTTCTATGTTTTTTTTTCCGTTTATTTGAAGTGTTTACTTCTACACACTATTTCTTGTATGGTAAAAGGCACTGCGTGCCGTGTATAATTAATAAATAAAGATGGGTTTTGGCGGTTTTGCCAATAGTAGCAACATAAAGGAGTAACGGCTCGGTGTTCGTGTCTGTTTTAATTTATTGTAAATGATCCTCTGTATCTCTTTTCCCAGGGTTTGCCCCTCTGGGAGCGCTGCGAGTCCACGGAGCACGAGCGGCGCCAGCTGCTGGTGGCGCGCCTGCCCTCCGTGCAGACCCTCAACGGGGGCGGCCGTCTGGGCTCGGACGAGCGAGAGGACGCCGAGAGGGCCTTCATCCGCTACTACACCGAGAGGCCGGAGAGCGATCGCCCCGAGAGGTGAGTGGTGTCTGGAGGACAGTGGATAGTGGACGGCATTACAGCCGGTGGCATTTTCAATAAGTGAAATATAGGCAAAATTATGAAAACGTAAAATGCTTCCCGCCATTTGTTTTTTTAATATGTATTTGTGCAGCATTTTTTTATTTACTAACGGATAAACCACGGGAGTCACATTGAACGAAATGTTCAGGAAACAAGATTCTGTAATATTGCGATTTCCAAAATATCATAACTTTTGAACCAAATTAGATAATTTTCAACCTAAAAGGAACTTTCAGTCTAAAATAATGATTTTTAAAAATATATTGATGGTATTAATTATAATAGTGTTTCTGAGACCATTGATGTTTTTTGCATTTTTGATTTTTTTATTTCAACTTAAAAATACATTTTCACAACGAAAGTGGACTTCGGTGTTTTATTCACGTATAAAATAGATTATTGCGATAATTTCTGCATTTTTAACATCAAAACGGCGAAAATTGGACTCCCGTGTTTTATCATCAAATGTACAGATATAATTGGTTTAACCAAATTTAATTTATTAATTTATGTTAAAATATGAAAATACTACATTTTTTCGGTTGTTTTTTGTTTATCGTTTCTCAAAGACCACAGCGACATGTCACTTTATTGATATCTTTGGCGCTAGACATTGTACTAAAAACATAAAAAATTAATCATTTTATGTCAAATTAGAGATCCCACTTTTTAGAAATTACAAGTACATGGACATATTCATACAGAATCTTTTAATTTTATTTTTTTATTTTATTTTATTTTATTTAGAAAACATACAGTCATACAAAATCAGTATTAAAAACAACAATTTTTTAACATAAAAAGACCAATTAAGTTTTCATAAATTAAAAAGATATAAACATTAAATGTGACAAAAAATAAAAAATAAATAAGAATTTTAAGTGAAAAAATGATAATTGTTGACATTTGCGTTTTCCATGGAGGTAATAAATTAAAATAAATAAAAATACCGAATGTACACTCCGAGCCATCCACGCACACACATGAACGCACATATAAAACATACACAAACATATACATTACATGCGGCACATATACATAGCATAAACCACTCAAGATGTACATTCAGCAACTATCCCAAATAATCGACCCCATGAAGAAATTTTCTGTACAAATGCAACGTGCAGTTAAAAATGTCTACATCAATACTGAGTCCGTTATAATTTCTACAGGTACGTCTAATGAATGAATTCGAGGTATAATTGTTTTTACAAGTTGGTACATAAAAAAGGGAATTTAATCTAGTATAGCGAAGAGGACAACGGAAACCAATATTCTGTAAAAGATACGGCGAATCAACTATGTTATTGAGAATTTTGAAAAGAAAAATTAAATCATATCTAAGGCGCCTTTTTTGTAGTGATTCTATATTAAAATTGATCAAAGATGCGCCGTAATCATTTTCAATGTTACCAAAACGATATTCCAGGCTCCTTATAAATTTCTTTTGAATGTTTTCAATTTGATTAATATATACATTATATTGAGGGGACCATACTAATGAAGCGAATTCGAGTTGACTTCGCACATAAGTATAGTAAAGAAGTTTTAATGTATTTGGTGATGAGAATGGCTTGGAGATTCGTAAGATAAACCCTAGAAGTCTGTACGCCTTATCTACTATTGTATTTATGTGATCTCTAAATAAAAGCTTATCATCCATCAGTACACCCAAATCTCTTGCTTTCATTGAACGATTGACAATTTTCCCAGATAGTTTATAGTCAAATAGTATACTTTTTTTCTTTCGAGTAAATGACATGACAAGACATTTATCAGAATTCAATAATAACTGATTGTCCTTGCAATAGTAACAGATTCTATCTAAGTCAGCTTGAAGAACTTCGCAATCATTTATTGAAGACACAATTTTAAATACTTTATTGTCATCAGCGTATAGCAAAAAATTTGAGTTTTTAATGCATAAACTTATATCATTGATATAAATAATAAAAAATAAGGGTCCAAGATGCGAACCTTGAGGGACACCTGATGGGATTGGTTTAAATGATGAATTAAATCCCTTGAGTGAGACCGATTGACTGCGGTTACTAATGTAGGAACATATCCAACGATACAGATTCCCCCGTATACCAATGTTCCAAAGCTTGCGAAGTAAGACCGAATGACTTATTTTATCGAAAGCCTTTAAATAATCCGTATATAAAACGTCTACCTGAAAACCTGCATCCATTGCATTCAAAACAATATCGGTAAATTCACAAAGATTTGATTCAACTGTCCGTTTCTTATAGAATCCATGTTGATTGGGATTAATATGTGGTTTTATAACATCGAAGAGCTGATCGGTTACTATATTTTCAAGGATTTTACTAAAAATGGGAAGAAGAGAAATGGGTCGATAATTTACTACAAGACTCTTATTTCCCTTTTTATGCACAGGTGTAATATTTGCCTTTTTCCATATTTCAGGAAACGTGCCTTCCTTTATTGATAATTGAAAAAGATAAGTAAGAGGACGCGCAAGCTGTTTAATACATTTAGAAATAAAAAAAGGGTGTATGCCATCAAAGCCAGCACCCTTGCTGACTTTAAGTTTTTTGAGATATTTTGTTACCAATGACTCATTTATTTCTATAGCATTAAGATCAATTACACTATTTTCTTCGGCAGGAACACTACAACTAGATGCATTAGTTTCCAAAAATTCAGAATGGAAATATTCCGCAAAAGCATTACAAATATTCTGACCGCCAATTACCAAATTATCTTTGTAGGACATTTGAAGAGGCACATCACACCCAGCTCGCTTGGACTTGACAAAAGACCAGAAAAGTTTAGGTTCTCGGTTAATGTTATATTCAGCAGTTGTGATAAAATGTAGGTAACATTCCTTATTCGTGCGTTTTTGTCTTTCCCTCAGCAAAGAAAAAGTATGATAATCAGACGCTTGAGAGTACTTTTTCCATTTTTTGTTAAATTTTTTTTTTTTCTGAAATTAACTTAATTAGCGGTCGAGTGTACCATGGAGGATATCGGCAATTATTATTTGTGAGACGCTTGGGAACAAAATTGTTTATAACTCCATTTAGAACAACGTAAAATTGCTGGGTTGCGTCTTCCATGTTCAGATTAGACAAAGTATCGAACCAATTAATATCATCTAAATGGGCACAAACATCATCGTAGTTTGCCTTATGAAATAAACGAACAAATCTTTGATTATCGGGAAGAATTTTAAATTGTAAATTGAGCAAAATTACAAGAGTCTTATGATGGGCGTCTTCCAGTGTTAATGGGGATACACATTCGGTGACTACGCAGTCAAAGTTGGAGATAACTAGATCTAGAATACGGCCACGAGTATTGGCATGCGAATTGAACTGGTAGAAGTTATTAAATGACATAAAATTACATAGAGACTTGCTAAGTGGATCATCCTTAGGATCGAGGGTGCAGTGAGTAAAACTGGGATTCGAAAGCCAGGCAGCATTAGATATATTGAAATCACCAATAATCAGGAAAATTTCATTAGGGGACGTTAAGAGTGTATCGGAAACTTTGTCAAAAAACTCGGATATCACTCGCAAATGTGAATTTCCATGAGGAAAGTAGGAACAGAACATATTTAAGGTTTTGTGATGTGTGATTGTGTTTACTTTAATCCAAATAACTTCCGCCGTTAGGTCCCAAGAATCTACTACAGAACTACAAAACATTTTTTTGACAGCTATAAGCACGCCTCCACCGAGAGTCTGTTGTGTTTTCTCATAATCACGGTCTCTTCGAAATACGTTATATCTACTATCAAAAATTTCGCTATCATTGATACTTGGAAGGAGCCATGTTTCAGATAAAAAAATCATATCATAATCATTAATCAAGACGTTATTTAAAAAATCATGAGTTTTGGAGCGAATGCCGCGTACGTTTTGGTAGTAAATAGATAGACTATTTATGGGATTAGCGCCTGAGAATATTAAAATATTTCAACCTATTAAACAAAAAACTTAAAATACACCAGTAAAATTGATTTAAATTATATTGGACGCACCTGTAAAATGAGTCTCTATATATCAATGCAGTCACTAAAGGCAAGTAGTTCGCTAAATTATACACATTAAAAAAGTTGAAAATAGTACAAAGAAAAGGTAAAAACAAAAAATAAGGAAAACAAGAAATAACACTAGTCAGCTGCTTCAAAAGTCATATTATTTTTTCAAGATCAGCGTCTGATGAGATTTTAGATATGGGTGATCCTTCATTTTTCCTAAGGAATATGTTGCCATTTTTCACCCAAAGGAATGCGTACTCTTTATCTATTTTTATACAAAGTTTGAAACAAAAATTAACTGAAAATCTACAATTAACTATGAATTGTGGAGAGGAGATGGGAAGGAAAGAAGAAGGGAAGGAATCAACTCAATTATTTAGATAGTGACATTTTGATCTTGATTTTTTATTTTTCATTTTTAATAAAGTTTCTTTCAATGTAAATAAAATTTTATTCTCTTACTTGAAAAATCCATTTTAAAGAAAGACATTGCAGCTTCCTGTTCTATATTTGTATTTTACATGACTTCTTTAACATACAATACAATAGAACATATCCATTATCTAACCGCAATATTCAAGATGTTCTACTGTTGCAATACAATGGGATCATTGACTAAACTGCCATTTTCGTTGTGCATAACGCTATCGATTTCGTGACAAATCATTAACCATACCTTTATTGTTTCCTCGACCAAGTAAACGACGAAACTAAGACTTGTAAAGTAGTTATAAAGAGTATTTGTACCTATTATGTCAGCAATTTCTCGGTACTGCTTAATCCAATTTTGTTTACATGGGCATTCCTTCAATTGCTTGATAATGAAAATTCTATTGTGTTTTTTAAATATGCGCAGTGTGCACGCTTCATTGTGAAATGAATGTCTTGAAAATGTGAAAGGCAAATAATATAGACTGTCTGCATCAGGGACAAAATACTTTCATGGGAAATGTAAAATCCTTCATTGTTTAGTTGCTACGCCAAATATGAATTGTTCGTAACATTTTCCAACAACATTTAAACATTGTATTTTAAATTATTGATTTCTCTTTAAATGAAATAAGTGGTCATTATTGAAAACTATTCTTTGGATCGTGTATTCAAATGTGAAGCTAACAATCCACACGTATTAAAAACGAAAGCAAATCGGCGCAAGGGTTAACTTAAATTAAATTAAAAATAAGCATTATTGTTTCTTTTTTATCATTTAAAAACATCGATGCAAAGAGGTTTTTTTTACATTTTCTCAATTCCTCCATTTGGCTCCATTCCTCGCTGGTTTGATTCCCGTACATACTGGTTAGGCATCTGAAACAACAAAGATGTAATATGCGCCATACATGCAATTAGAAACTACGAATTATAGTTTTAAATTGTAAGGCCAACTTACCTAAAAAAAGTTGGTCATCTCTCCTTAAAAGGATAGGAAAGCCCACTCAAAATTTTTCGATGCAAATCTATTGTTGATTGGTATCTAAAATTAACAACTTACTTTGGGGTTATATTGTAGCTATTTTTATAGCCCAACTAATCTAGGCCTAAAACATAGTAAATAATATGTCTACATATGTCAACAGTTTCGTCACCAATTGCTCTTAAATAATTCTACCATGATTTAATAATCAAATGTGAATTACTCATCATATTCATAGATTTTATTTTATGCAAATCAATACCACCTGATCGAGGCATAGAAGTTAACTCCCCCCTAAAGTTGTGCCACTTGGAGTATGCAGACGATGCGGTTCTTCTTTAAAAGTATTTTGGTGATCTTCAGGAAATTGTTGATAAACTGCCGGAAAACCTTGCTCGTCCGCGTCTTAATATTAATACCAAAAAGACTCAGATTATGTGCAACAAATCCTGTCCTGACCCTGATCAGCTTCTTTGTGTTAATTGGCAGAGATTGGCTTTTGATCGAAAAAGTTGACTACTTTAAATACTTGGGAGTTCACATAACTGAGGATGGAAGCATGCACAAAGAGCTCGCAACCCGCCTAGGAATTGCTGGAGCAACTTGTAACATGATGCGTGTTGTCTGGAACTCTAGTCTATGCTCGGTCAAAACGAAATAGAGATTATTCAACTCTTGTATGATGTTTCTACTCCTATATGGGTGCAAATCTTGGCACCTTACTAAAGCTCAAAATACCAAACTTCTGTTTAATGGCATAAGTTGGTTTGATTTCATAACTAACATTGAAGTCCGAGAACGGACACAGCAGCCTCCTATAGCGAGCGTCTTGAGGATACGACGATGGACCTGGCTCAGACACGTGCTACGTATGCCTCAGGAGAACCTAAACCCAAGCTGTCTCTTCTTTACACCAGCGAGCTCCCGTCAAGGGCCTCTATCCTAGAATTACCCTATATTTTATTTTTTACTCTTTTTTCTGAGCGAGCCTAAAATTTGAAAGATTTAGTAGGATATTTTGTCGGTACGATGTGACTGATAAAAATCGATAAAAATATTCAAATACTTCAATTATTTCGTATACGAATGCAAAATTATTTCGGAATATCAAAAATCGGTGCCTCACTGTCTCGTGTGTCAAGTAGGTAAATCACAGACATTTCACGTTACGTTGACTCAATCGGGCGTCGAACCTGAAAACTTAATATGTACGTACAGAAAAAACATCGTGCTACGTCTGCTATGTGGGGGCAGACAAACCGATCAAACATCTAATCATGTACATATAATACCACTAGGAACTGATTGGCTCAGACAAAGACTTTTCACAACTCACAACCTAACATGGATTAATTAGCATTAGCGACGTGATATTATAATAATTTAATAGCATTAGCTGCCAACTCGCAAAATCATATAAAATGCCAAGTATTTTGCGACTTGAATTTTATTTATAACACCGAATCAATTGATTTTCTTTCTTATGTTAATTCATTAACATTTTCTCAAATACCCACGAACAGGCCATGCCTTTGTGGGATTTTTTGTTTACTATTTTTACTATCAATATGTATTTCATTGCTTTGTAATTTTGTTTTATCACTTGTATTTATTGTAAAAAAAAACAAAAAATAAATAAAAATAAAATAAAAATCCATATAGTACTGTTTTGCTGATTGCTTAATTTTCGAGAGTGATATAAATAGAACCATAACCCCCTGGATGAGTGTTTTCGAATCGATGAATAATCTAGGCAAACATCCTGAAAAGGGAAATCGAGTGGAGATATATGCAAGTTCGCCTCGTAGTGTAGTGGTTGGCATGTTCGCCTATCACGCGTGAGGTCCTAGGTTCGATTCCTGGCATGGTGGATGTGAAATATTGGTTTTAATGGTTATTGTACACTGCGAGATTTCATTGGTCCTGGTCTGGCACCGGAAGCGTAAAACTGGTCACTTACTTTCCATGTAATAAAAATAATCCAGATTCGCTGCAATTGTAGTACCAATGCAGCGTCCTATGTATTACACGGTTTCCGTGGTGTAATACACGGAAGGTTCCAGGTTCGATTCCCGGTGACAACACAAATAATAATAAATAATAATTTTTCAGCGTTTCCCTATCCGTCCCAGGTACTAGACTTTGGAATGAGCTACCTCTTCATAGAGAAAATGTACCTTCTCTAGCCACTTTCAAGAAACGACCGAAACAATACTGTACTCGTATATCCCCAGAATACTGAGCTCCCTGTATTCTAATGCTTTTTTTCCTTAAATCCCTTTTTTCTCTCCTTCCTTACTCATTACCTGATTCCACATTCCTCATCCTTTAATATGTAGGTATAATATAATGTAGTTTTTAAAAGTTAACACGTGCAAGCCTTATCTCCCAATTAAAAAACAGCTGTTATTTTTAATTAATTAGGTTTTCTTCTTTTATCTATTTTTTGGTTGGCTGGAAAATATTGCTTTGCAATAAGTCCGCTAGAGTACTTATTCTTTGTACTCGAAGTTTTCAAATAAAAATAAATAAAACAATACTGTGATTTTTCTCAAGCCTGGGCGTTTTCTGTCGTATTTCACCCGTACAATTGGGCATGTTGTGATTGAAATTTTTTTTTAATCATTGAGTTTAAAAAAAAAAACAGGAAGTGGAGATGTGTGCATAAGTAGCTGAATAAATATAAATATCCACAAATACTTGTAGTTCTCAAAAAGTTTTTTAAAAGTGGGTTCCTAAATAAAAAAAATTGCAGATAGCAGGCTACGCAATTTCGATTAGCATGCTAATGATATTTTTTGAAGCAATAATTTCCTTCACTGCCATAAACCATAAGGCACACGTCACGACCTCGGGCCGTACAATGCAGCATGAGGTCAGTATGCGCCGTGCAGCGTCACAAAGGGCTGCGCGATCCTTTATTTTGTTTTATTTATTTATTTCATTATCTTCCAATGAAACACAATCGGTTTGCCTATTTTTTGCGCCATAGTCTGGTCGTTTACCGAGTCGTATGTTTCGCCCGCTAACTGACATTGACAAACTGTACCCAATTAAACTTATTTACCGTACACACCTGTTTCTATAACTATCATTTTGATGTCTCCATTTTAGTTTTTTTTTTCCATTTTATTTTATTCGTAATTGTTATTACAACGTTTTTGAATGAGGATCTAGGAGACATTTTTTTTAATGTCCAGGCGGATGGAGAATACAGCTTGCCCACCACATACCGCACACCGCATCTGAGGACATAAGTCTCCTTGGCGGTGCCCACATACACGGAAAATTTGCTCATTGTCAAACGAGAAAAGCTGCCCGAAGGAGCTCTCTGAAATCTGGTAGCCTTAGCATATTTGTGCTGAAAGAAAGTAGTCCAGAAGTACATAATATATACTTCATTGGATTGAGAAGAGAGGGAAGTGAATTCTTCACTGACTGGGATTAAATTGATTGGACATGATTAATTTGCCGCAATGATTACAAAACCTTTTAAAAGCCTTGAAATTACTTTTAGAAGCCACCGGATGGAGTATACAGTTCTGTCTGTGAAATAGGTTCCGAACCCTGGACGCGCAATTTCTCATTTAGCTAATGTTAGTAAATATTAGTATTTGACCACATACCGACTTTTTTAGTCTACCGGTTTCGAGACGTACCCGCCTCTTCGTCAGGACACTCACTACGCCAACATGCAAATACTAAAATACACTTCCAAATGCACCGAAACCGGTAGACTCAAAAAGTCGGTAAGTGGTAATATACTTATGTTTACTAACATTTGTTAGAATGTTTGACTTTGAATCGTCTACCACACTTGAGGTCCTGGGTTCGATTACCGGCTGCATATATTTGAAATATATATATTTTATAAAAATAGGAGTTGCTTATTTGTTGCCTCGCTTATTATCTACAAGACTTATATTTACTGCTATAGTTATGTTCATTCTAACAGCTCTAACTATTGCGTGTGTAATAGTCTGCTGTGACCTTGTAAAGGAACTTCTACGCATTTGCTTATTGAAGAGGGAACCGCAGAAAACTCATTCAGAAAAAGCCGAACTATTGACAGGCATCAATAGACTTCCGTTCCACTTTGTCAGTGTTCGGCATTTTGTGTTCTATTTTTATTTACTTTACTATTTTTACCACATATGATATAACCTCATGTGATACGCCCTTATGGCTTATCGCAGTTGCGATATCTCCTAGGTCCTCATTTAGACTTCTACATCGCGCCTCTAGCTGCATTTGCTCTAAGCTGAATAAGGGACAATGGCTCAACAAATGAGGGACATCTTGGGGTGTCTCGTCATCATATATACGGCTATTGATTTCTGAGAGCTTAAAGCAGTGAAGATAGCTCAAATAACCACCGTGACCGATGAGGTGTTAAATTCAGTTCGTAGCCAACTTGCTGCGTCATGGAATCAAAAGCATGAAAAATTGTTCCCAAAAATATTTAGTTTCCTGTCTAGTAGTTTAACTTGAATAGCGGTCGTTCCAGAGCTATGCAGAATTCTGCTTTAGAAAGAAAATTTGGCAAAACGGGAGCTGTTTTCTTAAGAGTGGCTTCTCGAGCCTTTTCATCCGCTTTTTTGCTACCGCGATTTGCGCAATGTATTTCTTATCCATCCGATATAAACATTCTGTGATCTGGATTTTAATTTCTGTATATCAGCATGAATGTCCACAACAATAGGGTTGACTAAATTTCGATCAGCCATTGCTTGCACCTTACAATCAGTCAAAATTGTTATTTGATTCCATCTGTTTGGTGGTTTTTTTAGCACATAAACCAGAGCTTCTATGATTGCAAATATTTCCGCCTGAAACACAGAACAGAAACCATCAAGTTTCAGCTTTCTTGCCGGCAGCTCTCTCACGCCGTCAAAGGGTACAAATGCTGCTCTCACCATACCGTTGAAGAGACGACCGTCAGTAAATATGCTTAACTCTCCCCGCAACATCAATCCGGTTGCGTCCAGCAGGATGCGGTAAAAAAAAAAATATCTGGTTCCCTGGTAAAATCTGTCGTTTGCCAGGTCCTGCAAAGTGAGGTTCTTTTCTACTTTGGGAAGATCTCTAACCCTCAAATCAAGGGGCGTAAATCCACTCAAAACTTGGAACAGATACTAAAGATATCGATCTAAATCCCTTACAAGACCCGATGGCGATATAAAGATTTGTGCATACTAAAATGTTAAATTAACAATGTTTTGAGTATGTCCAAATGTTTGTCGGCATCGTGGTGTTGTGGTCAGCGCGTTTGCCTGCCATGCAAGAGTTTTCTGGTAATATTTATTTAAAACGGTGTTTTAACGCTAGAATATTTCATAGTCCCTGGACTGGCCACCTCAAGCGTAAGACTGATCATCTTTCCTTCATGTAACAAAAATTATCAAGATTGCTGCGATTGGTGTACCAATTCAGTGCCCTATGCACCAGTAGACGCGGAAAGGGAATGACAAAGAAATGTTTGCAGACAGGCTGGCTTTCCTCTCTAGGGAGTCATTTGGATCTTTTTTTTTTGCAACGGAGAGAAAAAACATTTTTGAGTAGGAATATGGAAGTCCAGGTATTTACAGGGCGTGTAAAGTGATTATAAGCCCTGTAAATGCCCGGAATCACATATTCCCTTTGTCTAGTAATTTATATTGTAAGTATGTCTAGTAATTTATGTTAATCAATGTTTTTTTTATGCAAATTAATGTTTGCCTAGTAATTTATATTGTAAGTATATAATATATAGTATTATTATTATGCTCGTTATTATTTGATTAGTGCTTTCAACGGCTTTCTATAACAAGTTGTGAAATACGCGAAAACGTGACGCTTTTCCTCGTTATCTCAATACCTCGTTATGGGATGCGGGTCAAGTGTTACAATTATATGGTCCGATGGCTGGTGGCTGGTGGCTGGTGGTGTATGGCGCTAGGCGGGTCATGGCAGGCACAGTTCGCCGATAGTCGAGTCGACTCGGCGCCCGTTCCTGGAAATCTTCTCCGGACATGGCGATGGAAAGGTCCTCTTGTGTATTGCGCAGGGGCGGGATATCCTCAATTTTAACTCGTGCTGACGTGTAATAAATAGACACATTAAAAAAGAGATAGCATATCACGATACACGTGCAATTATTAGAATTAGAAAAATATGTACGTGGTCTATAATTATTTCTGTACAACTCATAACATTTACTAATATATATAACTAATATACTACTTAAGGAGGTTCAATGCAAAACCGCCAATGTGCATGATCTCTGTTTCTGGAGAGACCAACTAAACCAGCAGCAAAAATATTATTTATTTAAAAGTGCGTGGTATAACGGTGGCAAAAAGACTATTCATTTTAAGTGGAATGTGCATATTAGACTCAAAAGAAATAGTCATTTGGCCACTGGTTTTGTTGATCTTCCCATAAATAGTGATCATGCGCAGTGGCGGTTTGGCATTTAACCCCCTCGCTTATTCCATAAATTGAATTGTGTTTATTTATTTAACTTTTGTACATTGACGCGCTTATTGCCAAATGGCAATTTCTTCTAACCAACCAACCAGTAAAATAAAAGTTTTATTTTTATAATTCAAGTTACAGAACATATTCAATAGAAAAAAAAAGATTAAAAAGCTAAAGATATATAAAAATAGAAATAAACGTATTTGTTTATAAATTAACTTAAATCAAAACTATTACTCAATGGAAAAAAGGAAAAAAGAGGAAAAAGGAAAGGAGGAGAGATTAAGGTAGAGAAAAGAGATGTTTCTTCAGACGTGATTTAAACAGAAATAATGTAGTAACATCTTTGATGGTGGATGGGAGATGATTCCACAGTCGAGCCGCATGGACACTATACGAGTTAGAGAAGAAAGAGGAATTGTGGATGGGTATTAAAGGAGTGCCTTGAGAATTAGAACGAAGAGGTAAACCATGAACTGATAAGCGTTGAAATTTTTCACGCAGGTATATAGGAGCGTTAGGACTATGAAGTACATCGAACAGAAGTGAGAGGGAGTGATAGTCTCTCCGCTGTCTAATTTTAAGCCATTTCAGTTGCCTACGATAATCAGAAATGTGGTCGTATTTCCTAAGACCAAAATGTACCTTATGCATTTATTCTGAAGTCGTTCAAGTTTACTGGTGGAAACCATATATCTCTTCTATTTTTCACGGTTGTTGCAGTCCAATTAAAGCATTTTCAGTATGTCCAAATGTTTATAAACTGACATTTGCAAATATTTGGACATACTTAAAAGTATAAACTACGAGAGGAAGAGGATCGATGCATTCGAGATGTGGTGTGGGAGAAGGCTGCTGCGTGTGCCTTGGACAGCCAGAAGGACGAATGCATCGATACTGGAAGAGCTCCATATTACAACTCGTCTGTCAGTGGTGTGTCTGAGGAGGATACTGTCTTTCTTCGGACATATTGCTAGACTTGAGCCAGACAATCTAGAAAAGGCAATAATGTCTGGCCGAGTTGAAGGTAGGAGAAGCCGGGGTAGAATCCCATATAGATGGACTGACTAAATAAAGGTGGCTACGGGGCTAAAATTTGATGAGTCAGTTCGTCGGGCTTAGGACAGACTGGAGTGGAACAGTCTAATCAGAAGTGTTCATGGTGATCACGATCCTCAGCATTGAGGGACCGACTTGGAAGAAGAAGAGAAAAGTATAAAAATTGGAAAATTGTTTTCACGCGTTGCCTAGTAGGTAAATTGGTTCAGCCCGATGAATCTCACTAACATGATAAAGGTTTCAGCTCTTTTACTTCACAAAAGTGAACAGATGGAATATTTGAGGAAATGTGGATGTTTGAATGTAGGCAGAATGTTACACAGTGTGTAAAGTGGCCACTTAAACCAGGAAATGACAGGTCATAAGCCATGTAAATGCCTAGACTTTCATATTATCTTCTCAAATTTTTTTTCCTCTCTGTTCTAACAAATTCAGATAGTGAAAATACTTCAGAGAATATAGTCATCGAACGCAAAATTACCCACCAGTTAAAATGCCATTTTCTTCGCGCTTGTAACCTGTCTAAGTAGTAATTATACGCCACCATAAAATATATAGACAACAAAGACGCCTGATTTTCAGTCCCTGCAATCAAATAATTATCCGCTTCGTTCTCCTCACTGCGGAGAGTCGCGACCTTCCTCCCTTTTTGTCTTGAAAATGCTGCTGTCCTTAGCCTCTCCCGACACACGTTCTAACCACTGATGTTTCTCTGCGAGCCTTGATTTGGTCAGTCTATCTGGTGGGGGATCTTTCTCTCCCTCTACTTCCTTCGACCCCTCCCACGACCAATCATTTTTCATGACTGTTTCTGTCTCTTCTGGAGATGTGTCAAAAAACTAGAGCACACGCTTTAAACAGTTGGAGGAAAGTCTATCATTTATGTTCACTTCTTTCAAGATGGAAAAATATAAATTTGTATTTGATAAAATTGGAATAAGTTTCCTGATTCAGAAATTTGATCGTGCATCCGATATAGATTATACAATACCACAGGACAAAAATAGTATATTGGAATCGCAGTTTTGAGTAATTTTGATAATTTGATCAATTCATAATGTCTTAATGTTGGTCAATGATCAGTGGCACCGCACTCTCTGAATGAGTAATGGCTGTTTAGTAGTATCATTTAAAAAAATGTGGTTTTTATGTGTTGTGTTAGTGGTGTTAGCACGTGGAACATTTTACTCGCAACTGCGCATTTGTGCAAAGCGCGTGCATACTTTATTGTTGTGGGAGCTAAATTACGTCTTGCAATATTTATACCAGGCATGGGCAACCTTTTTCAAGTCTGGGCCAGATTGCCAATCTTCCTCCGAGTTGCGGGCTGGAATATCAAAATAACCATCATCGCACAAAACACGTATAGGTTCTAGTAGTCAGCTTACACTGTTTAAAAATAAATCACAATAATCAAATCAAAATTAAAAAGACATCATGCACCCTGAATTGAAATGATTTTCCTGGTAAAACAACTGCATTCCTAGACTAGTAAAATTATATTTAACATTGCACAAACCTACACTCTCTGGATTGAAACTATCCCAACGTTCCAAGTGCATTTATTTATTTCCTCTAAAATTAGATTTAACGTTTCGGATAAAAAACGCTCATGTGGCTCTATAATATGACATGGGCCCCGATTACAATGGTTAACACATTTATCTTTGACTGTCTATAAAGTCAAACCGTATTTTATGTACGAAAATTTGTATATTTGAATCAATTTCAAAGAATCTTCGTCGGTATCCAGTAATTGAACATGTTGAACATGTTTAGAAAAAAAATGTACTTGCAGAAAACTTAATTTCACTTTGTAGTTAAAATTAAAGATAAAGGGGTATAGTATTTTTGTATTTTTACATTTGCCTTGGTATTTTTCATGGTGTAATAGTCAGCGCGTTTGCCAACCATGCAAGAGGTCTCGGCCTCGATTCCCGACATGGTTGATATGAAATGTTTATTTAGGTGTTTTCACACTAGAATATTTCGTAGTCCCTGGACTGGTACCTGAAGCGTAAGACTGGTCACCTTACCTTCATATAACCAAATTGACCGAGATATGCTGCGATTGGTGTACGAATCCAGTGACCTATGCACCATTAGGTGGAGAAAGAGAATGATGATGATGGGTTTTTAATCACACACACGTTCGATGTTTTGAGTTTATGAACGAATTTAGGTATGATCAAAACTCAACTCACTTTTTTGCGGGCCGGATCAAAACGTCAAACGAGCCGGATCCGGTTCGCGGGCCGGGGGTTGCCCACATGTGATTTATACAGATGCTTTTATACCTTATATTTGTTTTATATTATTTTCTTTTGAAATCTCAACTTCAACATTTATAATGCGCGTCTAAGGCAGCAAGTAGAGTAAACATTTAGGCTTCAAGGTTTTGTTGATTATGTTATTAATGTTGCATACACCCCTGGGCCCCGATTACAATGGGAAGTTGACAGAGTTTTCGTCGACTGTCCATACAGAAAAATCGATATTTGTGTACGAAAATGAGTATATTTGCATGAGTGTTTAAAGTATCTTCATCGGTAACCCATAATTGAACATGTTCAAAAGAAAAAAATATATGCATTTTCTGTTTTTAGTACAGAAAAATGTTAACTTCTCAAGGCTCATTTCGTTCAATGAGGAAGTTCAGTGTCTTTTTTAAATTTTTTTTTTATTTGTTAAAAGACCATTAAACTAAGCCAAAAAAAATATTATTTTTTTTACTTATCATATTAGCAGCGCTATGATTTTTTAAAGTTTTGTATTTCTGAAACAACTCCGCGTGAGACGTCAGAGGTTGTTCCCTGTTAGTTTTTCCCGTTGGTTCGTTTACGGTAAACCAACCGGATATCCTTCCGAACTCTCGCATCATTGGTTGGTTCATATGAACCAGTGACGTCAATCAAAGTAGTGCATTTTTATTAAAATATTTTTTAGTATTTTTTTCGTACATTTTCAAGAAACTTTGCCGTACAATTTAATGCCCTAATTTTTACCGCGCGCAAGAAAACATTTTTGTATTCAATTTCCTGTAGGTCTGAAGTTCCTCATCGTAAAAATAACTCACACGGAACGATAAAATTTCGAATTCGGTTTGATTTTAATTGTATTATAATTGTTTTTTTAAAATTATTTTTATTTATTTAACAGCAGTCAAATGCCTTAACTGGTACACCACGAGGCCGACTAATCTCCACTCTGTTTCCTTTTCTGGGATTTTACCCTAGAGAAACCACTAAATAAATTATATTAAACATAATAAATATCAGTCCACTCTCATTTTACCGTGTCATTTGGATTCATCCGAATGAACCATTCCACTTAACAAGCTATCTTAAGAAAACATTTTTTTAAAATTTTGTATTTCTCCTTATACCAGGTAGTTTAATCAACAATGTTTTGAGTATATCCAAATGTTCGTAGACAGGCTGGATTTCCTCCCTAAATAGTTCTTAAGATCTAAATGGTGAATGAATGAAGATGGAATGAATGGTGAATTTTACATATTGTGTAAATTGGCCGCTTAAACCAGCCAATGACAGGTCATATGCTCTGCAAATGCCTAGATTCCCTTCTCAAAAATGTTTTCACACTATGTTGCAACAAATTTAGATATTGTAGATGTATTATAATATTTTTATTAATAAATAAATAAAAAAATAAAAAATACTAAGAAAAATCTAAAACAAAACATCGATGTAAACATTTATTTTCAGGTATAGAAATCGACTAAACACTATACTATACTATGAAGAGAGGAGTTGGTAAAGAGGGAAGGAAAGAAGAAGGTCGAATGAAAAAATAAAAAAATATTTGAATGTGAATAAAGAATGATGAATCAATGACGTATACGTTTTTATTTTTTCGTAATAGTCATATTACTCATTACTCATTACTGTCACTTATTAAAAAATAAAAGGCAATTAAAGTAATCATTATTTTATTGGAAAAACGCGAATCCCGTCTAATCGCGACCTCGCCTTGCAGAAATGAACCCATAAACCTACTTTTGTTTGCTCGCGAAAATGTGCAAACACCTGATTTCAAACTGCTCAAATTTCACGACTATTTTGCTCAAATTTCAGACTGTCAGATCATTAGGGCATAAAACGTGTTAATCTTGAACACTGTACT
The DNA here is from genome assembly GCF_059751315.1 of Micrasema longulum. Classification (NCBI taxonomy): domain Eukaryota; kingdom Metazoa; phylum Arthropoda; class Insecta; order Trichoptera; family Brachycentridae; genus Micrasema; species Micrasema longulum. The sequence continues at coordinate 42,780 of NW_028278311.1, forward strand.
CGCGAATACAACAATTATATTAATATCTGATTTAAATAACACAATAGAATAATGTTTAGACAATTTATGGCATTTAATTTATTCTTTTTGAATTATTTTTTTTACTGGACAGTATTTCATAGACCTTTATAAATAAAAAATTTAAAAAAGAATACTTGTATTTCCCCATTGAGAAATAAAATTATTGATATTTTCAGTCTGCTTACGCGCGCTTCTGAGATGTTAGGATTATTAATTTTACTATAATTCCATCGGTACACATAATAATAATAACAGCCGCGTTCCACAATCGCCACTTGGCGGTGTCAGTCTTTTGCAATCCGTGCCGTTTTAGAAAGGCCAAGTCGGCGTCAAATGTAATAATGCTTATTAAATTTATGTATTACAGTGTTAATGCACCAAGTTCACTCTTTCTTGCTACATTATTATATTATACGCTATGAGAAATCATTATCTGGAATTATCTATTGTCTTTTATTACCAAATGTAATCTGTAATCTATAAATTTCATTGCACATTTAATTGATTTCCAATCGTATTAGGACCCGAGACTCTAACAACAAACAAGCCGAGCGCCGACGCTAGGTATTAAACATATACGTTTTCCGTTTTTTTTCCAAATTAAGAGAACAGCCTCCTGTTTTTCGTTGAGCCCTCGCTCAACGAAAAAAAATTACAGCAAATTAGTCCATAATGTATTTTACTTCATTATTTTACATAAAATTAGTCAATAATTCAAAGCATCTACACCGTACACTGCGCAAATATCGCGAACCGCTTTGGCTGTTTTATTTCCTATTATTATACAGTAAGTATAGAAGATTTCTTATAGACAGTACACCCATTTAGTTATACGATGTCAGTAATTATGTATGTACTCGTATGTTCATTATTATATTTTGTACCTCTTACATTATTTTTATATAACTTTTTTCTTTTTTTATTCTTTAAATTTATCTTGTTTCTATTTACTTTATTTTTATTACTGTATATAAATGTATGTATTTTTATTTTATTTGCAACTTCTAAGTGCCTAACATTTCTTAATTGTTAAATTGCTTTTTTTTATACCGATGGTGTACTTAATCTATAGCGTACACCACTGTGGAAAATTTATATTGACTGTTTTCACAATTTTTGTTTATACATATTCTTATTTTCTGTATACAAAGTGTGTAAAAACTGTTGTTTTTTTCCCAAATAAAAATAAATTAATTATTTAAACGCGAACAGAAGAGGTGTTGAAAATGCTAACTTTCGTCTACTTGAAATTCCATTATGAAGCCTTATAATCAAACAACATTATGCTTTAATACAAACAACATTATGCTTTAATACAGTCAATTCTGCAGTATGGAATTATAGGCTGGGGAGGAGCTTATAGGACAAACTTAAAATCACTCTCTATTATTCAAAAAAAGATTGCAAAAATAATTCTTAAAAAGCCCAGAACTTACCCATCAAAACTAGTATTCGAAGAACTTAATATACCAACAATTGAAGAAATTTTTAATAAAGCCTTTATCTTACAAAATTTTTAAGAAAAAAAAATTGAAGTGCAAAATTCAAGTAACTCTAGATTTTCTAATAATTTAATTTTGCACAGATGTAAAACAACAGCAGCGTTAAACCATTATACGTACATAGGTAAAAAAACTTTAATAAACTTCCGGAAAACTTTAAATCTATAAAAAATTATCAAACTTTTAATACTAAAATTAAAAAACATTTAAGACTCACCCCTTCCTAGACTCCATACCAAAGAATGTTTATTTTTTATTTTTAATTTACCTTGTTTATTTTTAATTTTAATTTACTTTGTTTTAATTTACTTTGTTTATAAAAAAATAAAAAAAATGTGAAACGAACTCCCTCTCTAAACACAAGTATCTACTTTATTAGAGAGGTAGAAACGTTATATATAAGATGTTCTGTATATTTACCTATTTTGTATTTCAAAAATGTATTTTGTAAATAAAAAAATATTCAATAAAAAAAATAAAAAAAAACATTATCGGACCGTATTACGAGAAGAAGATCAGAATGCCTCGCTCTACATTAGAGTGGGCCGATGATGTATGAAGTTTTTTTATTATTTTAGACATCAAAATGAAAAGGGTCTAAAAAGTTGCATTTTGGATCACATAGAACGTAAAAATTATTTAAAAAAATATTCCATTCTACTTTTGGCCCTCAACCGAGGTTTGAAGTTTACCACTGTCTGAACATTTTCTTATATATTGATCAAATTATTTTTTTGTTAGTAAAGATATAACTTAATCACATTACAAATTCGAACACGTTTTAAAACTAGCGGAATGCAAAAAGTTTACACTCCGCGGAACCGATACCGTTGAGCGCCTGGCTAATATTGACGAAAACAATGGCTCATTATAACAATGCTACCCAATATCCATATTGATTTTGAAAATGCAACTAATTATTCTAAATCCATTTCATATATTTTGATCGGTATTTGTAGTATGTGATATTTCCCTGTTCTTCCCCTCAATTAGCAAGGAATACTCTTTGAGAATCAAACTCTGTTTTGACTATTTATTTTATTGATATCAATAAATGAAATATTCGAAATAAAACTTGGTTCTCAAAGTATATACTATAATAATAAGTGACTGATCGAAACAAGATTTTCAGCCGAAACCGAATTTCGGCTTCTGTTCTAATTTTCGCCGAAACAGAAACTTATTCAAATAAGTTCAAAGTCACTTCATTCGTTATGTTTATGTTGTCAAATAAAACAAAATGGCCACTAATTGGTTGCTAAACAACAAATCAACATAGCTTGCGTTCTATGAAACATAGTGATAGGGAATAGAATTAAGAATAGTCCAGAAACCGCATACGCACATCAAACAGAAGGCGACTCAACTACTCATAAATGAGTAGGTTTACGTTTTGACCCATTAGTTTATTTGTAGACGTCGCTCAGTACGCAACTCCTGATTTGAATTCAACTATGCCGTGTTGTGTCCTTTTAAAGTGAAGAAATACTGCTAGGATCTTAAAGAAACAGGATGCAATCACATTTCATGTGTAATAAGCTAATGAATGTGCATATAACAAATGCATTACTTAAAAATTAAATTATTTTTTCATCTGTCAGATTGTCGAAAAAACAAAATGGATTTTTTTTTAGTGTTGCCAGGGTAGTAATTTTTTTACCCTACTTTGCTCATCTTATGAAAGAATTAATGAAAATTGAATCTCGAATTAGACAACTTTGTGGCGGACGTTTGACCGATATTATCTTCAAAACATCAAATATTATTTGGCATGATATAAAAATATCCGTTTCATATCAAATAAAATTTGTTTTATATTTTAAGTTCAAAGTTCATAAATTCAATTACTCTTATTAAATGACCCTTTACTTATCTACTCTGTTGTGTTAATCAATGTTTCCGCGTGCACAATACAATTTTAGAGAAATTAACAGATTGATTTTTTTTAACTTTACATTTGTGTTATGGTTATATTCTTCGCGATCTGGCAATATTACCCGGTAAGTGGGGGAATTATTGGACACAGTCCGATGTATTTAAATATGATTCTACGCTCCTTCTGGACTCTTCTTTACGTTACGCATTATTACTCTGAGGTTTTAACCGTAGAACAAAGACGCATATGATTTTCTTAATTTTTACATGAGGGTTGTGTAAATGTTTTTTTGACACTTTACGTCACAATTCTATAAGTACAAAAGTATATAATCGTGCATACTTGTATTATTTATTGAATCGACATTAATTCAGTGGAATGACATTATTAAATAAATTGTTACATCATCTGATTTTCTTTCGCTATAACTTTTGTTTAAAGTGAAAACTCATTTAGTTTTTAACGGATTATGTTTATTCGCAGTTATAGACAAATGTCCGACCAATGGCCGCCGCCGGCGCCGTCGTTGATGCCAATTTGGACTCTTTTGATTACATTTTGCATAACTGTGCGCAGCATTTGTGGTGTCACGTTGTCAATTTCGGCTCGAATGTTGTTCTGTAAAGCTAGGGTTTCCTAGGACAGCGGTGCCCGCATCTTAACGGCCGTAGTGAACGGTGATGCGGTGGACAGCCGTCATAATGTCGACTAGAGAGTGGTTTCCTAGGGAAACGGTGTTAAATGGTGTTGATAACACCGTTTTCCTAGGAAACCACACTCTAGTCACCGTTACGACGGCTGTCCACCGCATCACAGTTCACTACGGCCGTTAAAATACGGACACCGCTGTCCTAGGAAACCCTAGCTTTACTCCCCCGAGGTGCGGGGCATGTTCGCGTACACCACCGACTCCAAATATCTGCAGAGAAAGAAGTCCGGGACAGTCAGATCGGGAGATCTGGCTGGCGGACGAATTATCGCGCGCAAACATTATCACAATTATCGCGCGTCCTTGAGGCGTATAGCGATACATTGTTATTCACTATAAATTTCGCACGTGTCTACTGGTGGTTTAATTTAAGCTGGCGCGTTCAGAAAATTCACACTAACGCATTTGAAATCTATAGGATGTTGATTTTTAAAACAATGTTTTAAATTTTAACCAAATGTGCTATCTTTTTTTAAAATTCGATTCGATTAGACAGTTGTGTACATGAAAAAAACATACAATGGGTTAAAGAAAATGTAATATTAATTTACTACAAATACTGTTTAATTTTTTCATATTTTTCAATTTTATTTTTTAAATGTTGCATTTTACTAATTATAGTCTTTCCAAGAACAAGGGGCAATTTAAATTTGAAAAAATATTTTTTTTATAGTAAATTACTCTCGAACTAGAATGCGAAGTTGTGTAGATTGTTTTAAGTATATTAATAACAAGATTTATTGTTTATCAATAAGTGTGTATACATATTTTTTCCGATCTAATTTGTTCTGTGCATTTTAATTACACTCTATTAATTATTATTATGATGAACACAAAATATTAAATAAAAAACATGCTTGTTTAAAAATAAATACTCGTAAATATATGACATTTTTTAAGTATTTGTTTTTTTCGCACTAATCAAAAAGACATTTTTAAAAACATTTAAAATAACAATATATAACATCAAGATTTTTTCAAATCAGTATTCTGTACATCAAAAATGTTTTTGCGTAAGTTTTGTGAAAGCACCATCACTACATAATCGACCTATTCATGATTTGATTAAAAGAAAATACCTACATATTTATAAACCAGTTTTTTTAATCCATTACTTAATACTCGTACATATTATTATATTTTTACTATTAAGAATCGCAGCAAAATTCAGACGAACGCAGAAGCATCCTGTGTATATTGTATTACCATATCATCAGTTACTAATAAAGCAATAGTTGTCTATGTCACGCTCATAAGCGCGTCTGAGCGCGAGAGAGACAGATATTATTTTCATAATACGTATGGCGTGCGATGTCAATGTATATTCACAGATACTACACAATGCGTATGTGTAAGTATAGCGCACGCGCCAGCTTACAAAAATCCACCAGTACTTTACGAATGTCAAAAGCAAACTCACATACGACGCCATTTGCAAAATTGGCAGCACTTTCTAATAGGGTGATACTGATTGCCCCACCCTGTATATATATTAACATAATACAACAGAGATGAAGAAGGTTTTAGAGAAGGGAATATAGAAGTCTAGGTATCCTCAGGGCTTATGACCTGTAATTGGCTGGTTTAAGTGGCCATTTTACACACCGTGTAACATTCACCATTCTGCCTATATTTGAACATCTATATTCCTTCAATTCTTCCATCTGTTGACGTTTGTGAATATATATATATACACTGTACACTCCTCTAAAATCGGATTGAGGTCATACCTCTACATTGCCTCTACTCAATATAACCTCCTGCATATTCACCTTAAATCAATTTCTTCGGCGGCCTCCGTGGTGAAGTGGTCAAGACGCTTGACTCACGCTCAGAAGGTTCGATTCCGGGTTCGATTCCCGGTGAGAACACAAAAATCAAAATGAATTTTTCTCAAGCCTGGGTGTTCTGTGATGTAATTCACCACTGTAATTGGGCCTACTGGCCTGTAGTGGTGCAAAAATAAATGAAAATGAAATGAAATAATATTACCAGTCTACGAAAGGAAATCAAATTACACTAAAAAATCATTTCCTTAAATTATTTCTCGATAACCCTTGACCTATGTAAGTTAATGTTAAATAATATATTATAATTTGTTTTTAAAAAGGTTTCCGAGATTTGACCATTTTTGTTTTAATTATGTTCAACTAAATGTATTTTTATCTGATAATCTTTAATTCTATCTATCTCAGAATGAGTTGACTAACTCATAGGAATACAATTATGTTTTGTACATTTTTTCATTTTGAAATAATATATTTTTTTTTAAACCTGGAAAATGAAGTCTTTATAAAACCTTTTCAAGATCAAATATAAAAGAAAGTCAATGACGCATTTTTCGCACATCAGTCGTTGTTCTACAATTACGGCGAAATGTTCATTAAAAAACGGAAAAAAAAAACGTGTTTTTTTATTATTATTTTTAAATAATTTATTTCATTTATTTATTATTGAACTAGCAATAACGAAAAATAGATAGCTACAAAAAACACATTTTTGTTTTATTATTCACATTTTTTGTAGATGTAGCCACTGCACTGGCCCATGGGCATGTTCTGGAGCATAAAATAATGTATTATTTTGTTTGTACATATTATAATATATCTCTCTTCAATTTGACTCGATTATTTTTATGTTATTATTATTTATTTCAGATACTCTGAGCTGGTAGCCATCCACGGCAAGTTGGACCCTCTGGTCAGCATAGACCTCAGACCAGAGAAGAGGGTCAAGGTCACCTTTACTACTGGAGACATCAGTGAAGTCCGCACTGTGGATGTTTACAGGTATCTTTTAAATCTTTCATTCGTACATCACTTAGGTAATTTAGTAATTTACTTGGAGCATATATTATCATTATTTCTCTATCTGCATAGCGCACCGCATTGGTGCCCCAAATGCAGCGTATCTCGATCATCTGTTACATGAAGGTAAGATGGTCAGTCTTACACTTCAGGTCCCCAATCTAGAGACAGTGAAATACTGCAGTTTAAAAACACCTTTTAATCATATTTCATGTCGACTCTGCGAGGAATCGAACCTGGTACCTCAAGTGTGGTAGACGAACGGGTCAACCGCTGCACTACAAGGCGTACGTTCAACACTATTTAGAGCTTGTCCGAATGTTTGTTAACAAAAACTGGATTTTAACCCCTATGGAGAACACTTTAGCGTAGAAAATATGAAAGTCTAGGCATTTACAGGACTTATGACCTGGTTTAAGTGAGCCACTTTACACACTGTGTAACATTCATCATTTCGCCTCTGTTTGGCAATCCATATTTCTTCAATTCTTGTGTCTGCTGTAAAGTGGCACTTAAACCAGTCGATGACAGATCATAAGCCCTAGACATTTTTATATTTCCTTCTCTAAAGCGCACTTTTAAATTACAGTTTTACCCTCGCACTAGTCTTTATAATGTCAGTTAAGATATTATATTATTTTTCTGGACAATCTGCACAGAGTCTGTATTCCCTTGGCTGACTTTCTTCTATGCGCAGCTGACAGATTCCTCCAGGACTATATTACAGCTGTTGGTGGTGGATGATTCAACCAAATAAATCTAAATTAAAAACATTTATTTTTATAAAAAATAGTATAAAATTATTGGATTTCAAGAGTTACAGAACTACAGTACAGTTCATTTCAATACAGTTTTACTCTTGTGTGGCTATGATGTCACATGAGTCTATGTAGATAAAAAATATATATATATTGTAAACGGTAAACGTGCAGTGTAGGTTGAAATAAATTATTTGGTCCCAGGTGGGCGACATTATAGAGATAGATTATCAAAAATCAATAAGTTAAAAAAATTCTAAAATTAAAAAGAATAATGCAGATAACCAAATAAAGTACCTACAAACACTTACCCTTTCACCAGTTTCGCTCAATCGGCAAGAACATGAGATTTCTCCAAAAAAATATAAGATTATGTTGTATAAATTTAACTTTATAAATGAAATCAAAAACGTTATCTATAAAATACCTTACTGTAAAATGGAATAAATATGACTTAAAGATCTGGATTTTATGAAATAAACAACTCGTTAGTGAAATACAAAATTTTAATAAAAGAAGCAATTCTCTACAAATGTACCAAGATTAGTTAATATAAAAATTCAGAATTCTGCCTAGCTAATATGAGTAAGTGGTTGACAGTAAATTTATCTAAGAAATAAATATTTGTAACAATAATAATGACAAGTGAAATAGATTCTTGATTGTTTTCTTCTCGAGGTGATATGAAATTAATGTTGATTTTACAAAATAAAATCCGCAGATGGAACTCGATTTAAGATGTCTTCGGTTGGTGTATTTTTACTCGTGGTTGCCTCAGTTGATGATTTCCCAGAAGATTATTTGTCAAGTAAATGATCGTCTGCTTCCTTGCATTTGTAAATTTGTGTCTCATGATCTTGAAGAAAACTTTAAAATGCTGACATAGACTTTTCCAGGTATTTACGAATAAACTTCGTAATAATTAGTGATCCATTCGAATCATGGAGTAAATATACTACATTGTAAAATCTTTATCATCGGACAAGGTAGATAAAAGATGGAGTAAATAAAATAGAATAAGGTGAAAAAATGGAAAAAGATAGAAAAAGGTAGAAGAAGGTAAAGAAAAAGGGAACCTGTATAAAATACAATCTCATTAGAATATTATATATCTCTCTACAAGAATTTCGGTAATAAATTTAAAACAAATAGGCTTACGTTACGTTGAACGTTCCCTTTCTTGAAGGACTACATTTTTGAAATGTGGGATCGCCTCTCTTCGAGTCTTTGCGCGATAACTGGACTCTTCATCTCGAGTTTTCAAATGGAAAGAAATCTACTTCTAATGCACGGATATCGTATGGATGAGTTACTACCGCGGCCGTCAGATGGCGCTAAATCAGGCAATTTAGAATTATAATCCAGTACTAAAATGCTTTCAAAACGGGGTACGTTGGAATTGTTTTTTACAACGTTACAATATCTCTCTTATTATTTGAAAAGGTGAAGTCATATTTTTTTGTAATAAAAAATAAATTATACTTTTATTTTTATAAATCATGGGAAATCGATAATTAAAAAACACATTTTTTTTTACCTGTATTTAAAACATCTCGTCTTTTGCTTAATGTGACATGGTTACAGGTTACAGCACCTTTTGCAGAGAACTTTTTTAGCATAGTCTCTTAAGCTTTCACTCTGAAAATATTATTTTCAATTCGTATTAACCTTTTTTTTAAAGTACGTAAAAATATTCTAAATATTTTTTTATAACTTATATAAACACAACATGTAGTGATTTACCAATATGAAATTGACAGTTTATTTTATTTGGGAAATCAACAATTCTACATACATATTTATAGTAAACAAACAGATATAGTGTATAAACTCGCAACTAATAACAGATTTCCACATAGTATACAAAGTTAGTTATTATTTCATTCTTTCTAGAAAACAAGTGTATGATGTTATTTAAATTTTTTTTTTGTTGCAGATTCTGATGACAACTTTTTCATCTGTTTTCAATTGTTTTTCATATTTTTATTTCTTTAATCTGCTTTACAGAACCGTACTGGACTTGAAACAGAAGCTCGAGCGTCTAGCGGGCATTCCTGCCAACAAGATGAGACTATTCTATGTAGACCAAGACCTTCGTGATCACCAGGGTCCAGAGGAGATGAAGTTCCCTTCCAAGCAGCTCTACTCCTACAATATCCGATCCGGTGATGAGATCATCGTGGACTCCAAACAGAAGCATTAACCGCATCATTGTACTAACTTATTCATACTATTTATAATTTAATTATTACTTTGGGCTAGAATTTTAACATGCACATTAAAAACAATTGATATGAATTTATACAAATTTCGGTAAAAAACAAATCAATCCCTACTACTTATCTCAAAAGATATAGATGTATATACATATATTTTTAAAATATTAAATTAACTGGTCATTCAACGTTTATCAACTTATATGTTGACAAAGAACTTTCGACTCAGTAAATTTATTGAAATATTGTTCTATTTAAAATACGGTTAAATTTACATCAGTGTCATTAATAATGATGTCTATGCCTTAAAACTTAATATGGAAAAATAATCTTTCTGGGGTCTGTTTTTCTGCCAGTATGTCTTAGTATATAAAATTTTCATAACATTATATTTTTCGATCACCACTCGTACAACAACATTGCGTATTTAAAAATAACTAAAGTTATGATAAATTTAGCCATAAATTTATTTACCTTTTCTGATTCCGAGCAGGTATTTCTAAAATATAGTACCAACTTCATGTTTTTTTTTGATAATTATTACGTTAACACTAATTATGTATAAGAAATTAACAATTTTCATAACCGGTGATATTAAATCTGATAAGAAAACATTAACATTTCCCATCAGTCAAAATATTTCTCAGTAAATAAATAATTCTGATTTAAATACTATTTATTTATGCAAAAGAAAAAAATAATACATAAAAAAATCAGTAAAGACATAATAAATATTGAATTCAAAAAAGCAAAAACTATTGAGTCAATAGTGTACTTTATATAAGTTTTAATTTGGGTGTTGATATTGTTTTTAATCTTAGGTTTAATTTGATTATTTAAATCAATGTATTATGTAGTATTCATTTTCAATCAATTTGCTACACGTGTCTTGCCATTTAAAAATAATAGGATCATTGTAAGTTTTTGTAATACTGATATTTACCTTCTGCATAATTTCTTTAAGATGTTATTTGTCAAACATAATTCTCCAGTTAGTGAACTTCAGAATAACTTCAGGAATTTTTCCTCCTACGATACGATATCTGATAGATACACAATAAGAATTAGAAAAATGTAGCAAAATTACTTACCCCGTAGTTTTAAGAAAAAACTAACTTTCAAATCATCCAAATTTATTATTAAAAAAGTTTTTTTTAAATAATGATGAGATTTTACTGCATTCTTGAGACTGTCTAACCTTTTGTCTATGTGTTTTGTTTTATGAAAATTAACCAAACCTACTTAATGTAGTGCTGCTTGGCTAATATAATATAATTTGTTTAGTTTTATGATGTAACTCGATTTAGAGTTCTAAATTTATGTTTACAGTTGTAAATCTAAATTTTTACAGGAGTTTGAGAGATTCCGAGTCAGCTGTCCATTAAAATAAATTATTGCTACTATTTTCTTTTGCGATTTAACCCTTTTTCTAACAATGTATCCTATAGGATATATATGATCTCATTTTTTATCACGAACTAAAACACAAATAAAACAGCATTCAGTTAAAACTAGTTTACCATATTTTCTATCTTAACTGTTCTATAATTCACAATAAACTTTGATTAAAACAAACAAAGCCTTTTCAACCATCTAAAAACTATGTAAAAAATATTTTTTCTTTCCACCAAGATAGGGGGTTAATGTGATATTTTAAAATGTCATCAATAAACAATAGTCATTCTTTCTTATTTGAATAAATATTGTTTTCTTGATTGATGTTTTCAAATGAAAGTAAAAATTGATTTTTAATTTATGGTTTTTAATTTAGCAAGACAATAAAAATAAAATTACAGGATAAAAAAAACATTTATTGGTATTGTGGACAGCTGCAAAATTACATAAATTTAAAAAAAGCAAATGTAATAAAATCCTTGTTACATATTTATTATTTTCTTGGTGTAATAATTGAATTGTTAATTTTGAAAATGCGAAAATTTATAATATCCATTAAAACCGTATTTGAAGGTACAAATTGAGTTCATGCAAGTCATACTAGTTTCATTTTTATAGTTTTGATACTATGACAATGAAATATCAATTCGTATCATACATGTTTTTCAGGAGTATCTCATTTTCTTTCTCCTATAAAATCATTGATTTCATACTTCGGTCGTATTAGAAATTAACGATTCTATTATGTTTATTATTTTTAAGTCCATGCTAATAAACTAACTCCATTTGGCAAGGAAATTAGTCATATATTTATCATTTGTGGTGCATTCTCTAGCAGTGAAATGTAAATCAATGATGAGTGATTAGAATTATGGATAATTAAATCCTGTGATTGTATGTTTAGACGATTGAAGTAAATCAGAAGTGGCAATGAAGCACAAAGTGATTATATAACTTAAATAAAGTATATCTAATGTCATTTGTTTTGTTTTATTTTCTTTAAACAAAACTGATGTTCACATTCAACAATCTGTGGGGTAGGTACTTTAAAAAAAAATACATTTGTGTGTGCACATCGCACCTGAACTCCAAAATTCTCATTTTTGAGTTAGTATGCAGAAGTGTTCCTCAATGTATTTCCTTTGTCCACAATTAACGACATAATTCTTGAGAAACTTATAGTTCTGTTGTTGTTATTAATGTTAGTATTTAATCCTTAATTTTTCCTCTTTCCAATATACTCTCAATACATTATAATTTCAAAATACGACAAAAAAAAAACGATTTTTTGAAAATTGTAAAGGGTTTGCTCCCCTTAAACTCTAGAAATAATAGTGGCACAATGATCATCATGCCATTGTTATCTCTGAAAACATTTAACCTTTCCGAGCCTAATTGTGGGGATTACCAGAAATGTTATAAATCATCATCATCATTCCCTTTCCGCACCTAATGGTTCATAGGACACTGCATTGGTATACCAACCGCAGCGTATCTTGATCATTTTTGTTGCATGATCAGTCTTACGCTTTAGGTACCAGTCCATGGACTATGAAATATTCTGGTTTGAAAACACAATTTTAAATAAATATTTCATATCAACTTCGGGAATCGAACCCGAGACCTCTTGCATGGTAGGCAAGCGTGCTGACCATTTTTTACATATTTTTTTTGCACCACGACAGGCCAGGAGACCTAATTACAGTGGTGAATTACATCACAGAGCACCCAGGCTTGAAAAAATCACATTTTAATTTTTGTGTTCTCAGCGGGAATCGAACCCGGAACCTTCCGTGTGTGAGTCATGCGTCTTGACCACTACACCACGAGGCCGACAATACTGTATTTACGACTTTTATTATTTTTTTAATATCATTATGATTGTCATGGTAGTGTTTGCGAAACCGTTTTATGATATTTTGAGTTTTCTGAGCAACTTATATTTTAACATAAAATATTGTTGCGAAAGGATGCTACGACATTGTGCTTCATTTGCTGTTGAACAGTGCTGATTTGAAATCACGCTACCCGTTAGCGGGGAGGTACAGCAGGGAGTTGGGAGGGGACGAGCGAGTACATGTAAGATCTAACACACGAAATTTGTGTTTTTGTCGTTATTTCTGGAAATAATCTAACAATAGCAAGAAGCACACATGCGAACGTCAGTTCGTCAGTACCGAAGATTACTAAACAGTGTAAAACTCGGGGTTAAACCAAAGAAAAATGTGAATTGTGATTGAAATAATTCAGCAGAAAAACTACTTTCATTTTGATACATTCTTATCACTATGGGTAGGATTATGTAAAAAATGAAATCAATACGATGAATAATAAAAAAAAAAATTGAAAAGAATATGCTACCTGGAGGAACCTAGATGCCCCCTTTAGGCCCGGACAAGTTAAAACTAGATGGACAAGTGTATTAACTTTGAGTACCGTAGCTTGGGGGGGCATAGAGACAGGTTCGATACTTTGAGACATTGGTTTTAGTTCATTGACATGATTTTTGTAAATAGTTGTGTTTACAAAGTAAATAAAATATTTTGTCTTTTGTCTATTTACTCAACTTTGGGGTGAATAGAAATAAGAGGGGGCTTATTCTCTAATAATTTGCTAATTTGTCTCTACAAATTGTGAGTGAGTAGGAGTTTATTAATTCGATGATGTAAAACATGTCTCCCTAGTGAGGAAGACTCTTTTTAATTTTCCATAAAAAATATTTTATATCATGTGTATAAAAACAAAAGAGTAGGTAGGTTGGTACACAGTTAAAAGGTAGTGTATATTTTTATTTTATATCAAGTAAATCCTAACATTTGTTAATTCATCAGTACCACATAAACATTTCATGCAAATAAAGTCGAATGACGGGTTCTAGAAAAGAATTTAAAAAAATAAACAATCACCATTATTTAAATAAAATTGTTTTTAAATATAATGTAATCACTGTCTCTATTCCCCCGCTGCTTGTCTCTATTGACCCTATAGGTGTCTCTATTGACCCCCATGGTGTCTCTATTGACCCCTATGGTGTCTCTATTCATCTCCTTCTCGTCTCCAAATTGAAAAATATTCAAAAGCCATTGGAAAACGTATCTAAAATGTTTAAATTAACCTTCTGGGGGTGACGGTCTTGTGATTTCTTATCAAACCATTCCCGCGGCTGCTTTTGATTGAATATTTCTATATTCCCTTCCCTAAAATGTTCTCCATCTCTGTTGTAATATGTTCATATTAACAGCTCCCTAAGGGGTTTATTCCAGTTCTTGTCTACAAAAATTTCGACCGACTCAAAACACTGTTGATAAAACTGAATAAGTTTTTTTTTCTAGTAAAAACGTACTTTATAAAACGGTTACACATATTTTTTAAAGAAATGTTTGTCTCTAAAAACACTTACCACTACGCAATGTTTTGATAAAATTATTCGTAAAGTCACGCACTTAACTAAATTTAATTAGGGACCTATAAAAATTCGAAAGTATTAAAAAAATTGCAAATCAAAATATTCACCGCTGTGTATATCCTATCCGCGCACTATGCTACGCTGACGTAGTTACTGGAAAGAACCCGGCGAGATACTATTGGTCGAAGTGAACCCGCCAGAATTTCAAACTGTATTCTTAGGTTCGCGACCCGAGTAAGTGATCTCTTAGATCTGGATTTTTAGTAAACAAACGTATAGTTTTCACTGTTAAACCGTAGATGGCATTAGTAGCATGAAATATCCTATACACTTATTAGAGTTGAAACGTCATAGGGTAGAAGTTAACGATTTTATCGGCCGCCAAAGGCCAGCATAACAACATTGTTTACATTCGCGTTGAACGGTAGGAAATCTAGTATGGAACGTCGGGTAGCAACATATGTTACAGCCGCGTCCAAAGAGTATGAAATAAGTTAAGTATGAAATATGCTTACTACAGTAGAAAATAAACTTAATAAAAAAAAGTCAGAAACAATATATTTTAGTAACTTTTTGGCGATTTACAGTAAAGTGTAAACAGAGTAAAAAATTACACACCAACAGTAATCTTTTTTACCTTGTTACCTGTTCGGTCAAGTTTCGTTGTTAACCAGTGTTGGTATATACAAATAAATATGACTAATTATGAAGTAAAATAAACTCCCAATAGCAAAAAAGCCATCTCATATTCAGTTGGTGCCACTTTAAGCATATGGTAACTAAAACGTCTCTATTCCCCCAAACTACTGTAGTGATTTGTTTGTGCGAATAAATGTTAGTTTATTTATAGTGCGGGTGTGTGAGTGTAACCGCTCTCTTGTAAAAATAAGGTTTTAAAGTTGTGCCACTGCTATTCCTGGGGTGTGACATGGTGCAAGAGAAGGTATAAAATGTAAACACTAGCTCTTTACTTAAAACATTTATTCCATTTTTGTACAAAGTAACTAAAACACTTCATCCTTTTCGATTCATTAAATAATAATTAATTCATTATACTATAGTAAATTTCCCTTTCAACAGCCGATATTACACAAGTGAGAAGAAATCCACAAAACATTAGCAGTTCGAGTTCAACTCCTTTTAAAATTTAATAAATAACAGGAGATAATAGAACAGATTGCCATACAAAATACATTTTGCAACAATAACGTAAAATCACTGGAAAGTCGCCGATATAGAATACTCGGAACACCGCACAATCGACCACACAAAGTCACAAAATGTCTTCTAATAGAAAAGATACTTCTAGTTGATCACATTGTTTAATAATTTTAGTATAATATTGTATGCAATACAGATAACAAAAAGTGAAAACTGTGTTGTGAAATATGAACGCATAAACTGCATCACCATAGAGAATAATGTTTTTATCACGCAACAAAGTTCATACGAATAAATTGAAATTGCGGAACATTACTACTACTTGGCAGCTTACAGATGGTAGGAATGGACAGCTATTAATTGCATCTACTCCCCGTAAGATTATAATTCACTATGCTCATCTTCATCGGACGTGTTAACTCCTTCATCCTCTGAAATGGGCTTCTTATCATTCTGACCCTCGCCGGATCCTGACGCTGGTGGCTCGATGACCACATCTTCTGCTTCAGTTCCGTTTAAATTTTTTTCCTCTTTGGGTGGAATAGTTTTCTTAGGTTTCCATATCTTCATCTTATTAAGAAGGTAATTAACCTCCCTGTCTAGCTCCGACATCTTTTCAGTTATTGATCTAATAGTTAGAACTACTTCTTCGTGGTTCTTGAGTTTACTCTGAGCGGCGACAGTTTCTGTCATCCATTTCTCTGTATCCTCGATGGCCTTGGTAAGAACAGCCACCTCTACATCTGTAAAGATATCCTTCTCTGGGTTAGTTTCCTTAGTCAATTTCTTAGAATTCTCCAAGAAGGTTTTAGAAGCATTCAGCAATGATTTTAGTCCCGCTAAAACTTCTGGCCTCTCTTTATGTTCCCAGTGCCGCCCGAATAGATCATTGGTAAGTTTTTTCAAATTTGCGAGCTTTTCTTCATACTGTTCAGCCGCTGCATCGGATCCATCTTCGTAAAGCCATTCGGACGCCTCTACGCAAGATTTGAGAATTTTTTTAACTTCTTCAGGAGTACTGCAAGAAGTGTACTCTTTAGTTTCCAATTTGGATTGCGCATCTATGACAAAAGATTCCAAGTTATTGAGCGCAGTTTCTCTGCGCGTGCGGGCTTGATCATCATTGTTCAATGATACTAGTTTGTTAACTGAAGCCTTGAATTGTTCTTCATTCATAGTTGCCACGGATAGTGTATTTTCCGAAGCCTCAATAGTTTCTTTAAGGATAATGATTTTGGGTTTAAGAGCCTTCGCTTCTGCAGAATCTGTAGAGTTGGTATCACCCGTTTTAGTGGTATTAGTTTCTGATGGTTTTTCTTCTTGCTCTTCCGGCGCTTGATCTTCTACTTTAGCTTCGGGTTTAGAAGAATCAGATCCAAATAATTTGCTAATTGTATTTCCTAGTTTAGCAAAGGAGCTCTCGGTATCTTCTTGTTCTTCGGGTGATAGAGTTTTCTCAGCCACTAATTCTACATTAATAAGTTTAAGTAGACCAGAATCGTCCATGGCAAAGTGAGCTTTGATTCCCTTAGAATCTATATTTGGTCCCTGGTTTTTAGTTAAGGCTTCCGCAACTCCTTTTAAGTCGACCTTGGACAGATTAAGTGAGCCCAAATTCCTGACCTCATCAACAGTAAGATGATCAAGTTCAGCGTAGTTTACAAAGAAACTGAAATCTGACGTGTGTTTATTAAAAGTAATGACCTTTTTCTGCGGATAAGGATTCATCAAACCAAACAGCGTCCTCTTAACCTGAAAGGAAAATTTTTCTTTTATTTTGAATAATTTTTATTATAAAAATTACATAAATATATTTAAACATTGCTAAATTAGTAGGTCATCTATGTACATACTGCCCTACGCTATATGTCATTTCATACAACTATGTCCCCACACATTTACCATCGGGGTACTGGAATCCAACACTTTTATTATGCACAATAAGTTTTTCTGGGTTATTATGCCGTGTGTCGTTCGTACTCTCTACCGACGTTTCGGATCGCGTTACAGCGTCCATCATCAGGGTTGATGTTATTTGTGTATGAATATGTGTTACGCTAACGTAACACATATTCTAAGTACCTAAGTACTTAGAATTTTTACCGTGTACGCGTTTTACGGTAAAAATTCTAAGTACCTAACGTAACACATATTCATACACAAATAACATCAACCCTGATGATGGACGCTGTAACGCGATCCGAAACGTCGGTAGAGAGTACGAACGACACACGGCATAATAACCCAGAAAAACTTATTGTGCATCTTAACGGCCGTGAAAATCTAAGAAGTTTAATCACTTTTATTGTGATCTTGAGTAATACTTCCGAGTATAAAAAGGGAAAAAAAATCATTTTCTGGCGATTGCAGAAGCATGAAAGAACTATTTTTTAAAACATTAATATTCAGTACACATTTACTTAACATTGAAGACTTGGTAAAAATGCTATTTGGAAATTTTACAACTTATTACTTTGCATAATGACGTGATGAATTGATGTAACTCACATGTCGAATTTGTCCTTCGTGGTCCCTCTCAAATATAACTTGAATGGGGAACACGACGGCATCCTTGATGTTGAACTTCTTGACCTTAAATCCTATAGAGAGATCGGCAGCTCGGTACACGGCTCCGAGAGCCGCCGCTTCATCAGTGTTAATGCTCTTCCCGAGATCTGCACCCACCACCTTCTGAAGGTGTTCCTGAACTTTGGGGACCCGAGTTGCTGCTCCGACCAGGATGACCTGAATAACACAATAAAATAAGATTGTGACATTAACCCTAAGGACTCCATTGGCGGGAGTCACCAGCCTGAAATAAAAATGAGCCACAGGCCTAAATAAATTGTCATATAAAAAAAGCGGCAACTTTTTTACATTTTAGGATAAAATGAAACCATTACTACCATCTATTTGAGAAAAAAAAACCTTTCTCATAAGCAAAGAAAAAAATAAATGCAAAAAAAAGGGAAGAAGAAACACTACGATTTTGCAAAACATGTTCACAGAAACCTGGTGTGCGCCCAGGATTGTTTAAAAAAAATACCACACGGAGAAAAAAATAATTCAATAGTAATAAAATTACAATTAAAAGGATTTTATTTTTAAATTTGTTGGTAAATAATCAGTCTAAATAGGTATCAAAGGAATAGAATGGACATGAAGATTACGGACACCGAACCTGGAGTGGTAAGGGTAGTACGACCCTCTTCACTCCAAGCCACTCGGCGCAGCGTTACGGCCCGCACCGCCAAGCCTGACTCGCAGCGCTTTAAAAGGGAGAACGTTTGTTGTAATGAATCAGTTGAGATCTGGTTTCTGACAAGTAAACATCGCGTTATATTTCTTTCTCTCTATCCTCTCCGGTCTTCGCCTCCGCTTTGCCAGCTGACTGCCTTCGCCTGTCTGTACCACTTGGACAGGGTGGAATGTCCTTTTCAGGGCTATCGGGGTTGGCTTGAAGTCGGTGCCTCTGTGCCCCTACCTTCCGGCTTTGCCTTTTGGCCCTACCTGGGAGGTTGGCCTCCCGTTTACGCCAGGAAGTCTGACTACGGCAGACGTCGGTGATGAACCAGCAAACACATGGTAACAGGTACGTTATACTAGATATCAAAAATTAATTTTCGTACTGCCATAGTGGCGACACTCGAGTTGTAACTTATTTTTTTGAATCTTAAAATTTTAAGTACGGAAATTACCTGAGATAACACATCCATAGAAAGGCCAGCATTCTTCAGAGCTAAGTGTAGCGGAGCAGTGACTCGATCCATAAGATCGCTGCACATCTCTTCAAATTCTTCACGGGTTACCTATTCAATCAAATACATATTTCATCAATGATAAAAGGTGCAATTTTTTAAAAATTAAATTGAATACATTAAAAACAAATAATTAAACTTTACAACATAAGTACCTACTAAACTTATTTTGTTACAAAACAAATTTAACATGTGTGACAAAAATACATGTACAAATTAATAAAAATAAATAGTTCACAAATATTGTGTAAATCATACAATAGACAAATAAAATAACATGACAAGAAACTAAGGAATGCATTAACTTTTTATGACATCATAACAACTTAAGGGTGTGAAATGGGCAAACAAGGTATACTGTGGACGATAAAGAAAAAGAAGTAATGTTTACTAAAAACAAACTATTTTATGTAATACGCGAGTACAGACATGTTTGCTAGCCTACATCCTCTCCTAAGTGCTAGGACCTTGGCTGACATTTTGTATCGAAACCACAATATTTATTAGTAACTGTAGCTTAAATCCTAAATCTATTAGTTTTCAGGCGTTTTTTTGATGTGTGGCAACACCTACTCAATATCAGATTTCCCAGACAATTGTCGAAACAATAAGAATGTTTTTTTATACAAAATGTAAATTTTTATATTGTTTATTGAATCAGCAATTACTTTATGATAATGTAATTCAATTTACTAAATTTAAACACTTTTTTATGAGACCGCTTGAATTTTAAACATTTGATTGTGATAAATAGTATATAAAGCATGGTGAAGTAACATGCAACATCAATTCACATTATAAATATTTTATTCCCATCTTAAAATTGACTCCTCAAACATGATTTTGGAATTCAATACATAATCTATTGTACAGTTTCTAAATACGCATTTTTGTTTGAAAATAAACACAAAAAACTGAGTAAATACCGTTGGGTCGGCGCCAAAATCGTTAACCTGAATTTCGTCATTATCTCAGTGATAAATAACAAAAATAAATATTTAAAAAATTGAAGTAATAACGATTAACTTATGAATCTGGTTTAGTGAAATTCGAGTAGATTTTTAAAATGTGTAATACCTGAACTCTGAAGTCATGTTCATCTAACAATCCTTCAACTTGGGCATAATGATCCGCATTGGCAGACAGAACTATCTTCACACGATTCGCCTCCTTCAAAAGTTTGGCCATAGCTCTGGGATTTTTACGTACATCATTTGGTGTCTTTTTCAGAGCATTAAACTTACTGGCAAGATGATCTCGTAAACGGAGGGTAAGTTCCAAGCCTCCCAGTACTCTGAAATAATTAAGCGTTTAAATAAAATTAATATTTAAAACGCTAACTTTGTGATTTTTCATTTTAAATAATATAACAGTGATGGTATTTCGATCATCTTTGTTAATGGAAGGCAAGATGATCAGTCTTATGCTTATTGAATTGTAGAGCCACCTTTAAACTGATATTTCACATTCTCCCTGCCAGGAATCTAACCCAGGACCTCAAAAAAGGGAAGCGGGGCGACGAGGCGGACTTATCTCCACTCGATTTCCTTTCTCAAGATTTTTACCTGAGTACCATAGAGTAAAAAACGCTTGTTCAGGGATCTTTTTCTGTTTCACACTCAAAATTGTGTTCTTTATCTGCCTGGACATAAAAACTTTATGTTTACTTTGCGTAAAATCACGTAAATAAATTTAATATGCCGACCGGTTTCATTTATTAGAAATTAAATCAATAAATTTCAATAAAAATTATCAATGAATTCATTCATTTTAAATATAGATCAGAGAGACTGCATAATATATGGATTTAATATTTAAACTAATGCAGAATCTAATAATAATAAAGAAGTTATAGTGATTTCACTATTTTCATTAGAATGAATTTATAAGGATTTTATAAGGAAATGGAGCAATTTACCTATTTTTATTCAAATGAAGTAATTGGATTTATTGGTTAAAGGAAATATTGTTTGAAATTATATCTTACCTGTCAAAGCCAACACCGAGAACTTGCAGCTGGGGATATGATTCTACAAAACCTCTCTCTTTAGTCTTCACCATTTTGTATTCCACTATAGAAACCTTGGTGCTGTGGGCTCCCATATCATAGAAAGCCACATACTGAGAGGACTCGTTGATCTCCTTGCTGCGGAAGATTCCGTAGTTGAGAGCGACGGCTGTGTGATCGTTGATGAGTTGCAAAACCTTCAAGTCTGCCAACTGGGCGGCCTCCATCATGGCAGAGCGCTCCGCATGGTTAAAGAACCCGGGGACAGTGATGACGCACTCTTTGATTATTTGACCTGGAAATACTATATTTGAGAAACTGAAAAAAAAATGTTTACCATGTTTCCGGAATCAATTACAAAAATAATAAGAAATAACACCACTAGAAGACCAATTAGCATTCCTAGTAATTAGTATGATGATTCTTTATTAGGTTTATTTCATATCTGATTGTGTATCAAAGCAGCAGACACGAAAGACTATACGTAAATATTACATATCATATTTTTCAAATACTAATTTGAACACTATATTACCAGTACTAGAATGAGCGTATTCGCTAGCCTTATTGAGAAGTTGAGCGACGAGTTCCTCGGGAGTAAAGCTAGTTTTCTCATCATGTTTGAAGACAGGTGTTCCTCTTTCTGGGTCCGCAGTTATTTCATAATAAGGAAACAGTTTCCTGAAAACAAATGGAAAAATAGGGTTTTATGTCTAAGGCTGGAGAAAACCAGGTTCAACCTAAGCCCACGGAAGCATTTCCTGATGAGCAATAGGATTGTTGTTGGTTGGAATAGGCTGCCACAAGAGCTGGTCTTGATGTGTAGTCTCAATAACATGAAAAAATGGGTAGATTTGTTTTGGAAAAGTTTAAACATGCCAACAACTAACTTTTGTTAAATAGATTTAAGCATATCAGCTTTAAGCTGCTGCCTTAAAATGAAAATAATAATATCTTTGGGTTTCGGGCACAAATTGGTAACTACATTTGACTAGTTGTGAAATATTGCACTTTTAAAATTAAATGCTCATCCCAAATCAACAAATCAAATAAAACCCCAAGTTTAGTTTTATAAATATTATTTTTTGTATTCGTAAAAAATGATTTTTTTATTTACTTTAAGACATTTGATGCCTTTTAAGAAGACATCTCATTTTTCGAAAATTTGTAGTTACCAACTTGTGCCAGAAAGCCGACGATATATTAAATATAATATTTAAAGTATAGCCTGGTTTCACAACCCGCACAACATAAATAGCCAAACTCAAATAAAATACCATTTTGTATCTAAAAAAAATTACTTCCATTTAATTCCGTTGCATTTTAGAATATTTTTAAACTTCAGAATGAAATTTGGAATTAGTAATACAATTTATTTTGAGCATTAAGTAAATTTGCTGCTACAACCACAAGAAATGCATGTAAAAAAGGAGATATTAGGTAAATCGTTGTTGAAGATACCCTTCATTCGCAGGATATAGCTCCCTGTGACTATTCACTTTTTTGAAAATTTAAATCACTTTGTAGAATACGTCTCAACTTCATGTAAGCTATTAAATGCTGAAAGTGCCAAAGTCCATAGAGAGCAGCCATCAAATAAAACACGTTCGTCCAGGATTCCGGTTCTATTTCACTGCATTCTTCATTCGCCCGGACAAAGTGAATGTTACAGATTGTAAATAGAAACTTAAGATTGAAAAAAATCCAATTGGTGTTTCTTAGTCACCATTAATTGCATTTTATTTATTTTTAATGTTTTAAATACATGTTTAAAGCAAAATTTTACTGTACATAAACAATTTTATTTTATAGTACATTGATTCTTCCAATAAAAAAAATCAACAATTTATATTTTGGAGGTTCCATGTGACATTTTATATGTGTGGAGTGTTTAAAAATAATAGATCTTCAAATCTGCAGATCGGGTAGATGCAAAATTTTGCAGGAGAAAAAAAAGCTGAGGTTTAATTCCATTGGCATAG
This sequence comes from Micrasema longulum, assembly GCF_059751315.1. NCBI lineage: Eukaryota > Metazoa > Arthropoda > Insecta > Trichoptera > Brachycentridae > Micrasema > Micrasema longulum. Next base: position 66,379 of record NW_028278311.1, read on the forward strand.
ACAATTCATAAATTCAAGATCCTAAAAACATCACACGTTTTGAAGAATCAAGAAACAGCAACCACTTAAAGGTAGGATTATATTGTTGTGTTGAGAAGTGGTCTGTCGTGATGGTAAGTTAAGGCAGGACTACATTGTTGTTTCGTGTTGTGGAGTGATGCAGTGTGTTGAGGGCTCTTCTGTCATTTTTATCGATCATTTATAACGTTTACCTAGTTTGCTTTATGTTTCTATAAACATATTGTGTGGTGTGTTGTGACGTGCCACTTTATTCCATCACTCTGGTGCAGAGTAAATCGTCGGATCGGGACTGCATTGTGGCGCACCACGACACACCAAACTAAAGCAATTTAATTCTGACCATATGAAATACATAGAAGCGATATGTGCCGGATAGCTCCCCAGCTCACTACTGCACAACAGGACAAAAATTAAATTTTTCCACAATACATTTTAGTGGGGATATTTGAATAGGGACTAATTAAATAGAAAATTAAAAATATTCCACAAAAATTATGTCACTCACATGTATCTCTGTACTAATGGATGATCGATAGTCTTGCCTAGAAGATCCAGCAAGTATGCATAACTGTTTTTAGGGAATCGCAGACCGACAGTGTGTGCATCTTCACCAAATGTCCTCTCGCCATCTCTAAACGCCACAACCGCTGGAGTCTTCCTCTGGGACTCCTTATTGAGAGCCATTTCCATCGGTACTCCGGGCGACACGACACCAACTTTCATCCACTCGGAACCGAAATCGATGGACATGACAGCTGCCGGTCTCACGACGGGAAACGCGATGCAGCACAAAAATAATAAAGTCCACAGCCTCTCGGAGACACTCATGATTAGGCCGTCTGAAAATGAGTAAAACCGCAAATTAAAAAACCGAATTTATCAATATTTTACACGTCAAAAGATTGCCGTTTTCACACAACGCAGGATGAAACGTCAAACTTTCGACAGCCTTTTGTTCTGATATATAAATATAAGCCACTTGTAAAATCACTCACACTAGGTTGCTGTTATTGTAAATATGATTTCGTATTAAAAAATAATACGATGTGATGGTATTTTAATACAATTTCATCACTTTTTGACAGCCCGCAACCACGTCAGGCACATGAGGAGACAGCTGGAGAATTCCTAAAGGTAGGTTTCTGGTGTGGCGCGTGGCGATTGGTGCAAATAATCCATCGTGTCGCTGCTATTGGTCAATTTTGTTAGCTGTAGTTAAAACCAAATAACGGTTAATAATGCAGATCACTGTAATTTAATTCGTGTTATTTAAGGTTAGTTAATTTAATTACGTACAGATGGTGCATTGGGAGAATTATATTATAAATTTTATGGGAATAAAAAAAAATATCCAACTCTGCTGAGACAATATTTATAGGAATTTTAGGATTTAATAATATTAAGTTGACATAAAAAAGTTTTGTCTATGTACTTAACTTTAGAACATCATGTACTTAGGATTTTTTAAAGGCAATGATAATATGAGTGTTTTTTACAAAAGTAATTCCTCATCATTTGCTTGGCTGCATCTAACTACAATGCATAGACAACACCTAACACCTACTAGATCTTGTTGGTGTTGGCAGTTGGCATAGGGTAAGGGTACTGCATTGGCCCATGAGAATAGAAACCAAACTCAAAACACAACTTGATGATAATTTACAAGATTTATTGGTTGAGTGAAATTTGTTGTACAACTTACCCATTTGTACATTTACCGTGATTGTCTCTGGCTAGTTTCTATGTTCAATTTTGTTTTGTCTCTTGTCTTTCGCTTTTTATTTTTGGAAATAACGAGAATCTGCTTCTGTCATATCGTATTGTCAATTTCGGACGCATTATTTATGTTTGAAAATGGTAAATGTTATGAAAGGAGTTCTTGTTGAATGGTTGGTATAAATATTATCTTTTGTAATTTATTATGTTCTTGCGTTCCCTCAATTTGAAATCAATCTTCTTTGCCACCGGCACATTCATTATTAACCTATAACTAAATTAAATGATTCTCTATCATTATATACAAAACAAAAAAAAACATGTTTTCTGGATAGTTTTGTTTAATAAGTATTATCTATTGTATTAAGTTTTAATAAGAGCTTTTATTCTTCACATATTTTAGTCTATGTAATCTAATTCTGACGGAATTCCAAAGTGCTGGTTAAATGTATTTTCTTCTGATCCCATTACTGATTTGCACCAACTTCTGACAGCAAATAAATTCTCGGTCCATCGGTTGGCCGCATTCTTCGTTTCCTATGAGAAAATAACAGATAACTAAATTTGAATCCCTCAAATTATGTAAGCATTAGGAGAGTCCTATGTATTGCAGGAAACCTGATTGCACAGTTCAGGTTCAAACTGTGCAACTGGGTTAACCTTAGACAATACCCCCCATCTGCGTGATCTTTAAGTGTGAAAGCACTAGAATGAATTATAATATGTGTCTGTGATATTTAAACATCACCACAATCATATTTAAATGTTATTTATGCCCTATGGTTAAGGTTGCTAACCTTCCCTAAATTCTAGAATTTTACCGAAATAAGCTGTTAATTTTTTTAATATCCCGACTCCCGGAATGTAGCTAAAATCTCCTGGAATCGATTACTGTTTGTTACAAAAAGTTTGTATAGTTGTTTCGAGCGCAGCTAAGGTGGTAGACTTTAATTTTTATATAAATTGTTATGATGAATGTGGGAAAGGAATAAAAAATAAATTTTGCACTTATTCGTTAATTTCAATCGCAAATGCCACAGCTTAGAGTGTTTTTAATGTAGTTAACTAACTTTTCTCAAAATATCATTCGGAATCTGCGCGCAAAAAATTAAAATCTTTACAAAATACCCACATAGCAGTGATGTTGTTTTTCATTAATAATAATTTTTTAAATTACGTTTCGTGAATACATATATTGTGTGTAATTTTAAAAAAATAAACTCATTTGATTCTAGTTGTTTTTCGTTTTACCTCCTGGTTTTCATTTTACATCCTTTAACCGTAGGTCAAAAAAGTTGGCAACCCTACCTTAGGTGCATATAAGCCATGCACTATGAGACTCGTTACATTCTGTAAATAAATTTTACAATCTATTTTCTACAAATTTTCTTGTAATGTAATTCATGAAATAAAACATTTAAATTGTATTGAAAACTTAAGTCAAGCTTTTCCGTTGATCATCATACCGCTGTATCTGACTCCAGTTTAATGAGCACATCAGGATCCACGTGACAATATTTTTGTATGTCTTTTTGCAATTCGGCATGTTTTGAGTTGATACTTGTTAGTTTTCTCATTATGTCACTTCTATTGCCATCGTTTTGTCGTCCTGCCTGATAAATAAGCGAAAAGATAAATTCGTTACACATGATAAGAAAAAAATAAATAAAACGTGTATTTACAAAAATAAAAAATATATATACAATTTGCCTTTACAAAAATCGCAACTGATTTTTTCTGTTAAAGAAAACATCATATTTCACCTATAGAAACCATTTTTTACCATAAATGTCGTTATATTTCACTGATATGTAAAAATAAAGTTGGTGTTTCAAATATTATTTTAAAATATTGGTATTATAATTTTTTGAGAAATACTTTTTGCTATTTTAAAAAAATACCTTTTCTTTAGTTAGAGTTTCTTGAGAAGCTAAAAGTTTCTTCTTGCATTCTTCTAGTTTGAATGTCAGCTCATCTAGTTTACGCTTCTTTTCATTTTTAGCTTTACTGAAATTACATAATAAATGCATGTTAATACATTATTGGTGTAGTTTAAAACTAAGCTCTTTTTTTTGTCGAAATATCCACGCACGCTAATGATTTAAACATAAATTATTTTTGAAATCAATGTCTTATTAATGCATCTTTTCAAGTTTTGTTTAATTTAAAAATATGTTTATGAGTTAATTTTTATAATTAATTAAAAGCAAATATAAAAAATAAAAAATGGTAAAATAGGTATATATGGCAAGAATGCATGTTAACATATGACGGAAACGACCAATAAACACATCGCATGATCAAATAAACCAAAATCTTAAGTCTGGTGTGTAATGTCAAAAGCAGACACAACCGAAGTGTATGTATGACAAGATGCATGAATTTGGAAGAAGCTAGGAGTGTATGTCAGGATAGACATGTGTAGAGGTCTATCCTCTGCCTACCCCTTACAGCGAAATGGCAAAGCGATAGTAGTAAATATACAAGTAGGTACAAAATAATAATACGTTTACCTTGGGAATGCCCAAAAATATATAGATGTTCCAATTTTTTCTGTGTCAACTAGATTATCATCCACTAATCCTTGAATAACCTCCTTTACTGACTGGGCCACAATGCCTTTTTCTTTTGGAGCAATCTTTTCGAGTTCCTTAATATAAAAAAAAATAAGCTTGGTAAATGATCTTTTGATTACAGTCTATCGTCGATGGCAATCCATCACCGCGTAACTCAAATTTGACCACTTTAGAGAAGAGAGATTGACATGTTTTTCTTAATTGTTCAGTAATTTTTTTTTTTTTTTAAACGTGTAAATCTTACTTTACAAACAATGTTTTTTTTATTTTGTTTTTACTAGGAATGTTTGAAAATATTTTTTGCCGAATGGCATATCTGGATGACTTAAGTGGTGATGTTTCATGTGCCGTCGACGTTATGCATCTGTAACATTTTTACCACCTTTAATTGGAAAAATTCTTTTTTCTCGTAGAACAAATCCAACATTCTTGTCCTCTTTTCATCTGCACTGACTCCCTTTCGTTTAGACATTCTGAAAACAAAATTATATATTGAATTACATTTTCGTTTTTTTTTAAGTGACCATGCTATGAAACAATTTCTACTTCATCTTGATGAGACACTCGCTCTGGGAAGAAAATTTATTCTGCAAGATTTGGATGAAACACACGTCTTCATATCTGCTGACATTGTAGAAACATTGCAAGGAAGAATAGATGATCTTATGGATCAAATCAACTTTCCACTCCATGAAAAGGGACAGTAAATCAGCAGAAAACATAGTACCAATTAAAACTCGAACAATATGGCCGCAAGAGAATCCGGTAGGATTAAGGACTCGGAGAAAAAAAGGATATTAGACGAAGCATCGAGAAAACGAAGAGCTAGAAAAGCTTTAGAGGCGTTGGAACAAGATAACTTTCACGATGATCCTCATTCCGATCTTGTTATGTCTAAGAAAATCCCTAAATTCCAAGATACAAATGAAGTGAAAGCGAAACGAAAAAAAACAAAAAGTGCGGAGTATTATAAGATGAGATTTAGAAAATCTTTCGCTCAATTGTTAGAAGAGGACGGGGCGTATAATCCTGACCCCCCTAATTATGTTTCCGCTCAAGCTCCACAATCCAAGTTAGTATTATTTTATCTTCATCATACCACACCTGAAGGTACTTAGGGCTCTGGTTCGTTGTAATTTTTCACTATCCCTGGGACTGGCATAAGTATAAGAAGCATAAGACTGATCGCCTCGCCTTCATTTAACAGATGACGAAATACGCTGCATTATTGGTGTACTAATATCGTGCCCTATGCCCCCGCACTGTTCGAATGTATGCTAGAGCTGCGCATATTTTCCCTTAGCTTTGTCTGGAGCATGCTGGCTTCTGGTTGCTACCCGACCTCACCCTTAACTAGTTATTAATTTAAGGAGATTTTTCTGTGATGTTATTTTAGTTTGGCTATGTGTTATTCTAGTGATCTATATCTGTTTGACAGTATGCTATGATGTGATTTATTTACTACATACGCTTTTTATTTAAATGAATTATCGTTAGTATCAAATAGTCTCAAAATTAAGAGATTTGGTCTCTGAGTCTTGTCTCAGTCTCGAGATTCGAATTTGTGTTGAGACTGGAAGCCGTAATTGTGTCCCTATAAAAAACAATCAGCAACAAAAGTGTCTCAGTTTGTTAGTCAAATAAGATTTATTTCAAACCATCAACATTAGATGTGAAATATTCCAAAAAATAAGAAATTTATACATGTCCATATGAGTAAATCCCATGAGGAAAAAATGTCTGCTGAGTGGATCCTATGTGTTTTCTAACAGTAAAAAAGTCTGCTCTTTGTAGGTTCTAAATTTCATTTGCATTGCTTAAGCTAGGGTTTCCTAGGACAGCGGTGCTCGTATTTTAACGGCCGTAGTAAACGGTGATGCGGTAGACAGCCGTCGTAACGTCGACTAGAGAGTGGTTTCCTAGGGAAAAGGTGTTAAATGGTGTTGATAACACCGTTTTCCTAAAAAACCACACTCTAGTCACCGTTACGACGGTTATCCACCGCATCACCGTTCACTACGGCCGTTAAAATACGGGCACCGCTGTCCTAGGAAACCCTAGCTTTAGTCAGCCATTATTTAGAGAGTTCATTTTATTTGTCTCTTGAATCTTTTTTCTGTTCTGTTGCATAAAAGTGTTATTTTTTACAGATTTCCGGAGCGACATCTTTGTGCTGTTTGTGGTTTTCCTGCGAACTACACATGTTTGCCATGTGGTGCACGCTACTGCAGCGTCAAATGTCTTGGGACACATCTAGATACGCGATGTCTCAAGTGGACAGCGTGATTTCATCATAATCTAGTCTTATGTTTCATTGTTAAGTGTAATGAATGATGAAAGACTGTTAATAAATTTCTAAGATCGCATTCATACTTATTTAATTTAATCAGTGTTCTGATAAAATGCATGTAAAAACGGTCACTATTGATTTGATCAACTATTTTTTTAATTTTTATGTTGCGTGTTTGAACCAGGGTTTGAAGGATACATATAACTGATATATATCACTATATATCTTTGGACGAGGGGAACAATCACATAAGTCAACATTTTCTATTTCTTTTTATTTGCTCATCTTGTAGTATGCAATTATTGAATCAGTGTGAGGTCTGAGGTCATTTTCTAATAATGAGTTATTTACAGCTCGTTGAAAATGGTCACCAAAATTGAAGTATCTGTGTTAATTATAAGAACGCCAATATTTTTATTTTTTTTATATTAAAAAAAAACAAAAAAAAAATTGTTCACACGTGTTGCAAAACAAGTCAAAAACAGTATTTCTTACTATGTATTCCATATCATTAAGAATAGTCTTATTCCTATAAGTATGGAGAGAATAAAGAACATTCTTTCAATGTTAGATTTGATTCCCGCAATGTTTGAGATACAAAAAACTGTCTCATGGAAAAGTAAGACATATTGACTTATGTGAGTGTTCCCCCCAACCATAGAAATATCATTATATTTATAATTTAGTAAGTGTCTTTGTTTTTACAAGACCTTCCCGCATTTCTCCGTGATTAATTTTACTGAGATTCCCTGGGCGTCATAAAGTCACGTTTGTTGTGTGTTGTGGACTGGAATGGGGATGCGTAGCAAGGGGAATAATATTCAGCAACAGCAGCAGAGGTACTTTTCATTCATTGGTTTGGTTCAGTCCATACTTAGAGATAGACTGGGTACCGAAAAGGTTGTGAAATCAGTATTCCTATTTAAATATTTTAACCAACATCCTGAAGCCAGACATACTGATTTGAATTGGGTTTCAGAGGCATCGGTTACTTATTCTAGTAAAAAATCCTCATAGTTTTCTTTAGTAATATTCATAGAAAATAAATATAAAATGTTAATATATCGCTATATGTATCAGATATTTTGATATTTATAATAATAATGATATTTTCGAACTCTGGTTTGAACTTACTATTCCTAAATTTACTACAGATAGTCTTTATTTGTGAAAAACAATTTTACTGTCGTATTTTTTTTTCACATTTTATGTTAATACATCTTTTTGCATTTGAAAGTAATTATTGTTTTTCAACAGTCTCTTTTAATAATATTTTATTATGAATTTTAAATGTCCTTTTGAGAAACCATATAATATGAATGTTGTATCGACAAATGTAAATGATGTATTTTTATAAGGTAAATAAAAAAATTCTAACATGATGTATAGTGCATTTTTAATAATTATTTATGGAGTTCTTTAGTTAGACTTTATTTACAGAAATAACAATGTATTTTTATGGTAAAAATTGAAAACATACATTAAGTAGATTTTATTAACATATTTTGAATGTGTTTTGTTTTGCGCAAGCTTTTACTCATATTTGTATGAAAAATACCAAGGAGTAGCTTCAGCGAGATAGACTATGCTTGATAGCGGTAAATCATGCGTTAGAGGTAGAAGATAATACACATCGGTAGTCAGATGGCAGAAGGGACCATCTGCAATTTTCAAAAATGTTCAGGAGAGCTGAAAAATGACTTAATTTCAAGACATCCACCAACTAAAATACTTTAGTGTTGCTTTTTAATAATAAATTACCCTTCTAAATAATGTTGTTTTTTTGCTATGTGTATTTACTGAAACATTAAATAAAACTTTTAAAAACTAAAAAATAGAAAAATATACTGATGGTCCCTTCTGCCATCTGACTACCGACGTAATCTTTACAGTGCCAGCACATGCCTAGGTATGTAGTTCACTTTGAACATGCGTACTGACAGAATATTGGTAAGAATTGTGATTTAGTTACATGTGATGTTAGTACAATGTTAGTCCGTTAGCTATTTGTGAAAACCTGTAATTGGCTTATTTGTTATTTGGTTTATTTTTTATATATGATAATTGCAGCTGTTGGTTATCCGAATAAAGAATAAAAATAAAACAGTATCTAAACAGAAACATAGGCGGATTTAGTGTTCCGATCTGGTTTCAATGTGCGGGCTGCTATTGCTCATACATATTATCGCTTGTTTATGACACCATGACAGACTTATTATATTATACGTACTTAATATTTTTAGTAGTTTACAACAAATAAAGAAATGCCCTGCCAGTGTTTTTGGTCAGGAGCCGCCTGTGATCAGAACATATTTTACTCACGTAGCATCATTACACCATCAATCCTAAACCATGTGAGTTTGTATCATAATTACGAATCAAGAATAAAAAAAATGTTGCGGTGTTCCAAGTAGAATTAGGACTTTTCATAAATAAAAAATATGGCATTTGCATTCTTATAATTTACTCCTCGTTTTAAACTAAATTGCTCCTTCAGTCCCCTTCATAAAATAATTATTTAAAGAGGTGGTACTGCTGTAATACATATTTTACACTCCCTAGACTGGATCTAAATAGTAAGATTGATCATCTCACATTCGTGTATTAAAGGATCGAGTCGCAGTGCAACAGGAGTGCAAAATGGACTGCCCATTGTACTGGGTACGGTTACGGAAAAGATGTTAAATTACCCAAAAATACCTAAGAATATTTTTAACTAGTCAAAAATAACAAAGTTAGAATGTGGAAAACGAGTTGTGGTAGAGTTTCAACCATGAACCTGATCTAGATCGGAGATACTACGGTGGAATTGTAAAATAACATTGCGCTGAATGCAAGACCCGCCAACAGAGGGCACTGTCAAAGATTATAAAACAAAGCGCCTCAAACAGATCACACTCTTTTCCATGCCGACAGCTCCCAGCGTATACGTTCCAATTACTCTCTAAAAATCGTTATTATAAATTATTCTTGCCTTGTAAACTGAGTGAAAGTAAATCTCATGTAAGTAATTGATACTGTGTAGGTACCATTTAATAATCATATCATACGTAATTATAAATAACGCAATTAACTAATCTCAAATCAGGATGATCTTTCAACGGATTATATCCTAACAGAACCACGGAATAACCCATCTACATAATATGTTTACTGAATTATTTTAATAACGAACTAATGTTGTCAAAAGGAGGGAGATTTTTTCGGAATTAGGTATACTAAGAAATTACTGTAAATACATGATGTTAAAACACAACGCGTTTGTAAAGAGGGAAAAAACTGTTAAATAAATAAATAACAAATTTAAGTCATTAAATTACAAAAATTGAATTTTACCTTCAAATTCATACTACCTACCAATTGCATAAAAAAATGATATTTTCAATTTTCATTCAATGTTACCTCAAAATTGCTAAGAATGGTACACTTCCTGTTTCGTTGATTGCCTTAAATTTACTATAGGTAGTTCTAGATTAGGAATGTCAATTCTCATTTAGTTATCTGAACATCTAAATGTACCTATGTGTGTATTTTGTAGTGATTATATTTTGGTAATTTGAATATTTTCTCACGTGACAAAACAGTAATAACTTTGTTTTGTATATTAGCTTGATGAATCGATTAGGTATATGTATAGATTATTGACTGTTTCGAGTCCTTTATCGTAACTGGCAAAATTGAATGAACTCTCATTTTTAGAAATTTTGTAGAAAAGAAATCACTGTAGTTAATAGTACATTTTATAATAGATACATTCAAACATTTTTAAAAGTAATATTCAATTTAAAATTTAACTCACGTGTGTTGTTATATTATCGTAATAGTAAATCTCTTTAATCTTTAAACATGTATTTGCAGAAATACTTTTTGGCTAAGAGCTAAGACCAAAAATTGTGTCAAATTATCAACCCAAACCAAACTATATTTTTTTCCCGCTGCAGAAAGGTTGCCAGGATTAATAATATTTTATTGTTTCCATGTTAAGTACCTACCTACTCGTGTAATAATTAAAAACATATTTTTCACGTGGAAATATTATTGGGGTCATTCAGTCATTTCGTATTTTAATTTATTTAATTAAATGTACAATACAGCACTGTACATATAAAGTGACACGGCAATTAATTCATAAAAACTATAGCAATCAAAGCAACTGTTACATTTTACCGAAATAAAACGGAAACAATGTGAAGAAACAAAACATCTACAAACATATTTACGAAGAAATCATTAATATAAATATTTTGGTACATAGTTAGAGAGGAAGAGTCTAAAACTGCTTATCCCAGCATAGAAAAGACCCACCTCTCTTTGCATTTTATTGTCTTATAGGCTAAAGCGGATTTTTTAATCAAGCGATTTTCAATTCTTTATTTCCAAAGGTTTATATAAAGTTGTGTAAGAACTTTCTTAAATTTAACACAGATGAGCAAGAAGAGATATTTCTATTTGATAACAGATGGCCGTACACACGTGAAATTAAATATTTTTTTACGGAGTTTTGAGATCTACTCGCCAACAGATGACAGTAACAGTTTGTATTGAAATAAAAATGTTCATAAAATACTCATTAAATAAATAAATAGGTACTAATCAACAGTAACCGAGACCCATTGACATTGTATTCTCGCGATGCATGCGTTGAAAAAACATAAAATCAATGATACTGCAATTTTCGGATCATTAGTATCTATGAAAACATGTACACGGAATAAAAAATGTCGACATGTTCGTCGTAATAAAAATGTATGTTTTGGTCTCTGGTCTTATTCGTTCAAATAGGTTGATATGCACATTACCTACGATACTTACAAATATTTACAATGGTTAACGAAATTATCGAGACAAAAACGTATTTTTTTGTTTGTCTGATAACATTCGTATCTAAAGCTGTACCTTGCTACTGTTAAATTATTTTTTTAATTTAATTGGTTCAATAAGTTATTTAGTTTGAGGTGTAATAATGGAGTGAATTCTTACTGTATTCACCCTTGACCAAACGGAAAGTGCGAATCAACATGCAAGAACAACTAACACGCCATTTTGCAGAGGTGGTAACGATGAATAACACATTGTCATTCAGTCGGATATAATATTATAATGAAGGCAATATTATCTGCGTGTTATTGTGTGAGGTACAAAAACAAACGAGAATGTTTTTCAATACCACGCGTACTTACTTCGAGACGGGATCTATATTTTTCCCGCTGAGAAAGAAATGTCAAAATATTGTTCCACGTCAAACGTTCTATAATCCATAGACAATGCTAATAAAAATATTAAGAGGATAATATGCGTGGAGTAGATTTTTAAAATAGATATTTGAATATTGTTATTCTGTCACTCTCGCATAATAATACCTTCCTGATACTGTGCGAAAAAGACAACTGTACGTCGCGTCGTACTGATAATCCCTAGTTAAAATCGACGTTTCGATGTCCCGTTTTCCGCACCCTAAAACTGAACCGATTCTGTTGTTTTTTTAAAGAAAGTATATCAGAATGAAATTTTCTATGTCCGTACATTTTGCGTTTTTTGAAAATCGTTACCACATTTGTATACCGTACGTCCGAAGACGGCAGAAAAAACTGGGCGATTTCAAGGGTTTTTTGATTATTTATCAAAAAAGCAAAACGGTAGGGACTCGCCAATGGTAAATATCTATATTTTAATATAGTTTGTAAAAAAAAACACTGCTGTAGTTCTATAAATCCAGGGAGAAAATACGAAGAAAATATGAAGAAAAGTCAGACTGCGTTTCCTCTTAAGAGATCGGTGAAGTGTATTTACCAACAATCAATTGTGAATAAACATAAAATATGTATTATTAACATCGTCAGTCTAACTCGTAAAACTCTTATAGTAAGTCCCAAAACTCCCAAACTTACTTTTGTTCAGAGAAGAGTAAAAATACTTTCCAATTCAGTAACCAATTATAGCGAAGTTTTCAAATGATCTATACACACAAATGTATAGATCATTAATTTGAAGTCTTAACTGAATACGCCAAAATATTTTTTTTGCCTATTTGTGTATTTACAAGTTAGGATGATGATATAATTATATGATATAATATATTTGCTTTTACAGCATTTTTTCGTTTATTCTAACTAATTTAAACTACCTCTGTTTTCAAATAATGCTACATACCACACACCTATCGCCCGCATATGTCTGAAATATAATATATACTGCCCAAAAAATAAAATTGACATTTTTCATGATACTCTCTCAGCTTTTGCGAATAATCTCTTAGGAATAAATCTTATTCAATAAGTTCACACGTACAACTTATTTTTTATTGCATTGTATCCTGTATAAAAAAAATATTAAAAAATATGTATTACAACTTAATACATAAATCTATTTTGTGTAATTCTATAATTGAAGATATGTATGCATGTAAAATTGTATCGACGAATGCTTTCAAATGGTATGTTTTCTAGTATTTATCTTTGTTGAATTACCTATTAAAATAAATTAAAATAAAATAAATAAATAATTTAAAAGAAAAAAAATATTTTCTACTGTGAGTGTATTTAAAAATATATTAATATCAATTTTAACTATTTTTTATCATGTGATAATGAACCGGGTTGTGGGTTCGCACCCCGCTCTACCACAACTTGGATCCCATTTTCTAACAGTCAGTTATTTACAACTGTTAGAAATGGCCCCCAAAATTGAAATATTTGAGTGCTTTAGGTAAGTCTCATGAATATTGTCTAATTATACTTACATGACGCGACGTGAATACTTGATAAAATAATACGGCTTATAAATAAGTATCAATATACACTGAAACCTCGTTTTTTAAACCTCGATTTTGAAAATGACACTATCCAAAAGTTTAATAAAAAAAATCTACATTAATTTAACAATACGTCATGGTAATATAATTTGACTATTCGATATTGGAATTCCCTACGCACCGCTCTCTTACTAATTCGCCGTATAATATAATATCACGGGACTACAACTAGGTAACTCCAAAATCAGCATTTGTGAGTTTACCCATTAAAAACAAATGTTTTTATCCTCCTTCATAAATGCTACAAATATACAAGTCATGCACTCAAAAAAACATAATGTGATTTGAATGGATCACGAGTTGTCTATTTGCAGCATTCACGGAGGAAGATAAAAATATGTGTTTTTAGTAGTTAACTCAAAAATGCTGATTTCGATGTTACCTAGTTCTAGTAATTACCCCACGATATGAAAGTGATAATGAGTAATCTTTTATACGATTTTTAAAAGTAAATACTTAAATTGATCAAAATAGATGTTTTGTTATATTTAAGAAAAAAATGTAACATACAATTTTTTTTTTTTAACTATCCAGCATTTTTTTTTTTAAGTATACTTTTTTTATACGGTACCCTGTGGAACGTATACCCCGTGTAAAAAAAGTTTCCAGTGTAATTATAAGTATACTGGTTAATTAATATCAATATAATATTATTAATAAATAAAAACACAGTATTTTGCAAAAAAAAATATCAAAGCCAACATGAACATGATCATAATACCAGAAAAAAGGTAAAAAATCAGACTTCCATTTAGAAAAAAGGCGAAGTCACAAAATTATATTTTATATAAGGCAGTAAAAAAATATTATGAAAAGGGAAAAAGCATTTATGAAGAAAAAAATATCAAAATTCAAACAGAAGGTTAAGAAATATGTGTTAAATCTATCTTCTATCTATATATAAAATGCAATGTTCGAATGGTTCTCCTCGATGGACTGAATAACTACCAGACCGATTTGCGTGCGGTTTTCAGATAAATGTACATCTCTGCCGCGAGAAGGTTTATAGCTCATAAAATCTTCAATTTATTAAGTACAAAAAAAGATAGGAGCGTAAATGTTTTTTTTATCCATCACAAGGGTTGCATTCGCCGAGAATACGGATACAAAAAAAATGGACGGAAGTTGTTTTTTTGTGGATATAGAAAGCTGTTGTTTTAATGTTTAATTTTTTTATGAATCACAATCAGAGTATTTCCTTAAATTTCTTATAATTTATATCCATTTGTTTCTTTTTACTAAAACAATATCAAAAGACATTCTATACATTTTTGAAAATCGCATTCCTGACTAAAATGCATCCCTGAGCCGAGTTTGACATTTGCTAAAAGAATTCTTTGTTGTGAAAATAATAAATTATTTTATGTTTTGAAATTCAAATACAAACAAGTACTTGGGTACCTACTTAAATTAAATAATTGTATATCTATTACTTTTAAATTTGGATCATAAACAAGTACCTATCTACCAATGAAAAGTTACATCTTTTTTAGGTTAATCCGAACGGTTTTTACTAAAGATTTTTAGTAAATTTTTGTAAATATACTTAATTATATTTAATCTTAAAAGGAAACGCGGTCCGACTTTTCTTCATACAAACGTATTCACGTATTTTCTGTCTGTTTTCGTCTTTTCTGTATGGTTTTTTGACAATAACAACAACAAACTATCACGCCGTTTCCCCTTAAGGGTAGATAGAGAGTATAGAACGCCACATCACTCTATCTTTGCATTCAGATCTCGCTTCCACTACATTCATAGCTCTTCTCATGCACGCGCGCCGATTATTCCAACTTTTGCCATATCCATCTTCAAATATTTGTTGAATTTGGTCATGCCATGTCTTTCTCGGTCTTCCTCTATTTCTGCATCCATCAACATTCGTACTATAAATATTCTTAGCCGTTCTTTCGCTGTCCATTCGCTCTACATGTCCAAACCAGCGCAGAGCTCCTTTCTTGATTTTGTCGATAGTGCTTATCTCAGCCTTACATAATGTATGGATTTCAACATTTGTGTATCTATCGCACATATTTTTACTACACATTCCCCTGAGAGATCGTATTTCGACAGAATTTGATTTTGTTCATTTAATCTATATACGAGTATGAACTCAAATCTAGCAATAGCAAAGCATTGCCGGGTTCAGCTCGTGACTTATAAATGAAATATACGTTACATTGTTATTATTAGAGCACACATTCTTGTCCTAATACCACCCAATTTACATTAACTTACTGTTCTTAAAAAAATATTTAAAAATTCTTTGATTATTGAAAAATATTAGTACATGAAAATAACATTTTTATATGTACAAACTTATATGTATTTATTTAATATGTAATATATTTTCTTTAGTAACTTTGTATACTTTGTGGAAATCTGTTATTAGTTCTGAGTTTATACACTATATCTGTTTGTTTACAATAACTATGAATGTAGAACTGTTGATTTCCCAAATAAAATAAGAATCTGTTGACGTCCGCCCTATATCAAGATGAAAAAGAAAAAGAAATAATAATTACCTATTTATGATCGCCACTTCGTTAAAACGTTGAATAAAAAAGAATTACTCGCGTCACACTTTTTCTAAGTATTGACGAAACCTTCCCACGTGTAAAATCAACTAATCGCTCAAATGTCAATATTTTCTTTAGGGCCAACAATCTACTACTACTTCTTCTTCGGCCTTGATCTTTCAACTGCTGGACGGCGGCCGCTTCCAAACGTCTCCATTTCTTCCTATCACCCGATTCCATCATCCATGTTTTACCTGCTATCGAGGCAATGTCATCGACCCACCTTTTTGTGGCCTTCCAACATTTCTTTTGTTTGCGCATGGTCTGCACTTTATTTTTCTGGGTGTCCGCCTGCCACCATTTTGCCTCGCCGAGGTCCTGTACACTACCTGCAAAAGTTGGTTTGCAACCAGTAGTCTTTGGGTAAGTCTGCTGCTTTTGGGTGCGCTGCCGGTGACTGGCCTTGACTGTCACCTGGGGGCGTTCTGGTGCTCCAGAGAGTAGTAACCAACGTTTCCTATCACTGTCGACATAAAGGGGTTTGAAATGGGTGAAGGATTTATTTATATTTCCCTTTGTCTCTACCTTGTAGAGGATGAGGGGTGGTTTTAGAGGAACAGTGAAAGGGACATTGAAAGTTGTAAATGTAAATATTTGTTCGCGCCTTTCCTTACTGAATTTGGTTAGTAAAGGATGAAATATAATCAATTCGTAGTGAAAAAAAAATTGCTTGCTTGTATGAGTGAATCCGAAGAAAGACATTTAGTCTTTTAAACGGATTCGAGTATGTTGTGGATTCTTTCAATGTACACTACCTACATGATATCTACGACTCAGGTCGGTATCTACACTCTTATTAAGTCTTTCTACAGATCGTAGCGTTCATTTTAGTAACTGGCTACTTTTCTGTGTCACAGGCATGGTTTCTAGTTCGTATGTCGTCACCGACAATATACACGATTCATGGATTTGTCTGTTAAGCATACTGGGACTTGTTTATTTTCAAGAATATACATTAGCTTGCCGAAAGCAACCCAACTTAGATCTATTTTCATTGTCAACTCTGCTGTCTGGTTATCATTACTAATCTTGACTTTAACATATTACAACAGAGATGAAGAACATTTAAGAGAAGGTAATATAGAAGTCTACGCATCTACAGGGCTTATGACCTGTCAATGGCTGGTCAAAATATTGTTGATAAATTACCTGGTCCATGAAGAAGTATAGAAATTGAAAAAATAGCATTTTCAGGCGTTGCCTAGTATGCTGAAATAATTCAATTAGATGAATCTCACTCGCATAAATAAAGGTTTCAGCTCTTTAACTTCACAAACATCAACAGATGAAAGAATTTAAGGAATATAGATGTTCAAATATAGGCAGAATGGTGAATGTTACACAGTGTGTAAAGTGGCCACTTAAACCAGCCATTGACAGGTCATAAGCCCTGTAGATGGCTAGACTTTTATATTACCTTCTCTTAAATGTTCTTCATCTCTTTTGTAATATGTTAATATAAACAGCTCCCCAGGGAGTTGAATCCAGTTCTTGTCTACAAAAATTTGGACAAACTTAAAATATTGTTGAATCTTGACTTTGTTTCCTAGATACTAGATATATGCATTTATCAACCATTTCGATATTATTATTACAGTTGCGATAATCTACAGTAGCATTAAAATCATCAAAAATATTTGGCAGTGTACTTATACATTTTAATACATTGGCTCATTTATGTATATAAATACATATATATAAAGGTCGGTTTATTGACTTAAGCCGGTGTCTTACAATCTACCTAGCCATCCCGGGCAGTTAAATAGGACTGAATAGTATGTAGTAATGCCATGGAAGAATAACAAATAAATTATATAGAATATAACGACACAATGTTAGTCGCAGGAGGCGAAATTATTCGTTCTCAGTGCCGTCCTGGTGGCGACCCTTAAGGGCCGTTTACAGGTGGACAATACAAAAGAAATGACAATATTGTCATGTCCCAGTTCCGTGAAAAGTCTGGACCGCGCAGGACTAGGACAGTACGAAAATTCAGTCGCAGTTCACATGTGAGCGCTGGGAAAACGAATACCCGACGACGTTTATTTATTTACTTATTTTTTAAAGAAAAATAGAAATACTTCTTATTATTTACTCAAATATTTTTATTTTCAGACCATTTCCTGAAAGTTGTAAATAATTTGTGCCGGAAAAATTGAAACCTGGTTTATTTATTTATTTACGGACTTATTCAATACATTAAACAATGATAAGTACATTTATTTATAATATATACAGGTACAATTGAAATAAAATACAACTTAAGGAAATTAAAGCTAGGACAAACAGGTGTAGTAGAGTGGGATTTTGACACATCCATCTTCGAGTATTTGTTGGATTTGGTCATGCCATGTCTTTCTCGGTCTTCCTCTATTTCTGCATTCATCAACATTCACATTGTAAATATTTTTGGCCGTTATTTCGCCGTCCATTCGCTCTGCATGTCCAAACCAACGCAGAGCTCCTTCCTTGATTTTGTCGATAATGCTTATCTCAACTTTACATAACGTACGGATCTCAAATCAAGAAAGTGATTTAAATGGTTGAAATTTAACTTATTAAAATCAACATCCTGTAGATTTTTAATGCGTTTGTGTAAGTTTGGCGAACTCGCCAGCTCTATTTACTCGACCAGTAGGTACGTGTGACGCGATAGGTACGCAAATGGCGAGATCCGGGCATTATGTAAGGCTGCGATAAGAATTATCGACAAAATCAAGATAAGTTCTGCACTGGTTTGGACTTGTAGAGCGAATAGACGTCGAAAAACGCCTAAAAGATTTACGATGCGAATTTGGATGGAGACGGAAAATAAGGAAGACCGAGAAAGACATGGCATGACTAAATCCAACAAAAAATTGAAGATGGACATGCAAAAAGTCGGTATAATAGACGCGCGTGTGTGAGAAGATGTATGCCTGTAGAGAAAGCGGGGTCTAAATGTAAAGACAGACTTATGTGGGTCCTATTCTCTCTGCCTACTCCCACGGGGAAATGGCGTGATGTTTTGTTTGTTTTTGGCGTAAATGTTGATACAATACAATACGAGGTCCCGGGTTCAACTACTGACAAGGTCAGTAAGTAATATTTATTCTTAGGTCTTTTTCATAGCAGAATAAATTACCTAGGCCTTGGACGAGCATTTGATTTAGTATACAAATAGATTTTTCTTCGTCATCAAACAGTGTGGCGTAAAGTGTTGAAATGTGGGCCAGGAATCGAACCGGGAACATTTTGAGACAAAACATTACACTACCCACTTCTTTCAGGGTCTGCGGTTAGACGGTCAACTGTAAAACTGGCGTTGCGGGTTCGATTCCCGCCAGTTGCAAGAAAAAAATCCAAGAAAGATTTTTCTTCAATTAATTTTTCCAAGTATTGTGGTGTGTTTTTCATAACTTCCTTCTATACCGCCTCTCTCCCACCTGCTGACAAGCCTTTAAAATGTAAGCTTAGCGGGTTATTCTTTTTTTTAAATTGGAATATTAAGGAGTTTTTTTTAATGAAATGTAAGCGTATACTATATAATATGTGCGCTTATTGAAAGCTAATTTCACAAATAAGTATTCATGACGTATTCATGATATGATGTATTCATAATATGATGTATTCATGATATGATGTATTCATGAGGTGATGTATTTATATGTTATTTTTATTGCACCTCTACAGGTCAGGAGGCCCAATTGCAGTGGTGAATATCTACACAGAATACTAAAGCTTTAGAAAAAACACATTTAATTCTTGTGTTTTTACTGAGAATCGAACCCAGAACCTTCCGCACATTAGTGAAGTATCTTAGCCATTACACCGCGGAGGCCGCCAGTGATGTTCGTGTTTTGTATAATATTATTGTTGTATCTACTGTATTCAAATATATTTTTAATATATATAATAGCATATCGAAATTCGGCATAAGTCAACACAGTACATTAGTCCCTTGTAGCTGGGTCTTGTGTATAAGTAAATTTAATTTAAATAAATAAATTTAGACGATTTCTAGTAGATGAATAATTCGGTAGGATCCATCCACATCAAAAAAGGTTTCGACTGTTTGTTAATTATTTTTTTATTTATATATTATTTTTTTAATCCTTTAGGGGTACATAAAAAATATAAGGTCTAGTAATGTTATGTCTCGTCTGGTCAGTGTAGTCATCATGTGTTTTTTCAGGTTGATTTTAAATTTGTCTACAGTGTAATTTTTCATGTGGCAAGGTGTGATTATAGTTTTTAAGTCCTTTGAATAGTATTTTTGACGGTCCTAAGATTGTCTTAGCTTTTTAATGTGGTAGTGTTTTCATTGTTTTATTTTATTTTATTTTTATTTTATTTTTGCACCACAACAGGCCAGGAGGCCCAATTACAGCGGTGAATTACATCACAGAACACCCAGGCTTGAGAAAAATCACACTTAATTTTTGTGTTCTCACCGGGAATCGAACCCGGAACCTTCCGTCTGTGAGTCAAGCGTCTTGACCACTACACCACGGAGGCCGCTTGTCTGGTATTATATTTGTGTATGTCAGCATTTTTGTCTAATGTAAGGTCATCGTCTTGTATGTTTCCCATAGTTTTGGGTACAATTTTTTTATCGACTCAATTTTCGTCAAATATTTTGTCAAACTGGTGTTTTTCGTACAGTTCAGTCGTAGGGTTCATTTTTTTTATTTTTCTATGGGAGTTGCTTTATTATTTACCTTGCTTATAATATACAAGGTTTATATTTCAAAAAGTGGATTTTTAAAAAGTCAAAAAGGGAATTTCTTTAAATTTATCTAAACTATTCGGATCAGGAGGGATTTACTAATGTGGGCCAATCAGGAACTTCTCAGCATTTGCTCACGTGGAGAGGAAATTACTTGAAACTCTTCAGGAGAAGCTGGCCTGTTGGCAGTAGTCAACAGGCCTTCCGTTCCACTAGAGGAGTGTTCGGCATTTTGTTCCCTACTTTGGTTTATTTTACCGATTGCCTGCACTATATTGACCATGTATGATACTACCTCTCGTGTGAGTTCCTTGTAAGTTGTGTGTTAGTTTAATTATTTTATTTTGTTGTCTGTGTATCCTTATGTGTTATGTCTGTCTTGTTACCGGTTCCCCAGGAGGCGATCATGTAGCTCAATTTTCTTATAAAATAAGCTTCATGATTATTTCAAGAATTGTTTTTTCTTTTACGTAATAGGAAACCATAATATAAATATATGTATTACATTTATTAAAAAACTGTGTTTGGTAGTAATACTTGTATTTTTTATCCGAATAAACTAAAAAAAAACGCTTTTTGGTATGAGGTCTTTAATTTTGTAGAAAAGGCTATATAATGATGCGATTACTTTGGTGAGTCTATATGTGTGTTTCGTTCATTTGAATTGTTTGGTATATCCTGGTGAGTCCTAGGTATGTCATTTATACTTTAAAAATAACATAATATGGAAAATATGAAATATAGATGTTCAAATATAGGCAACATGACTAATGTTACTTCCAGTGTGTAAAGCGATCACTCAAACCAGCCATGGGCAGGTTATAAGCACTGTTAATTTTTTAACTTCCATATTCTCGCATATAATATAGCTTCCACTCCCACCAAGTCTACTATATACCATTGTGTCTTTCTACTTTCTTTTTTATTTTTTTTCTACGTATACATTTTGTCCTTAAAAATGCCCATTACATATAAATAAATATAAAATGGTTTCTAAACCTATGTTGAGATTTTTGATTATTTCCACTGCCAGATCACATTTTTTATTTTGGAAAGGTTTTCAATAGTATATACTATATATTAAGAGTTTGGGATTAATTGAATAAATAAAAGTTTTATTGCAGGTACAATTATTTTTATTATTTTTATTTAAGTTCAACGATACACTTCAGACATCATATAATAATATATATGCATGTGTTGCCACAACAAATCGTCGATAAAATCAATAATAATTATTAACGATAACTTCTGGAATCGACAACTTTTAAATTAAAATCGGTAACCATCTTAATAATTTGGTAATTTTACATAACATTGTCGATAACTATAAAACCTCTAAAATTTACACATATACAGATTATATTTATAAAAAACATATAGTTATTTATTATTTATATTTCCAAAAAAACAACTACATATGTACATTTTGTCATTTTTATACGAATGAAAATGATAACAGATTACATTTAATAATTGTATTGCTAGAAGTATTAGATTTGTTATAAAAATATATAAAAACATTAAAATAATCAAAAAATTTAATTGGTTGATTTAAATATTTAAACGTGAAAAAGAAAACATTTTTTATATTCAAATCTCATAAAGCACTTTCGCTAATTTTGTACATTTTACAGTTTGTGTATTTTTTTTTACAAACACTTGATTTATTTAGTTAAAAATATAATACAGATCAGAAAAATTTGAATTGGATTATTTAAATAAAATCTTAGGTAGGTACACATTTATTTATCAAAATTTGAAAAAATAAATTTATTGCTGATTAAATGATAAAAAAGTTAAAAAAATGATGCTATGGATAGTAAAAAAGTTTCAATTCTTTTAAAAAATGGCACATGTTTAGAAAAACAATAATTTGTAAGATTGTGCAGTAGATATGAGTAAATTAAAATAAAACAAATGTAAATAAGCAAATAAAACAATAATTATTAACAACCAAAGGACACAACTTAATATCTTTTTATAAAATGGTAAAAAAACATGGTATTAGGTAAGATAACTTAAAACGGAATACGTCAAGTAAAAAATCTTAATTTAGGATATTATAAATTACTAATTCAAAAGTAAATAAATATTTTTGATAAAGGAACAATACGAAAGTTCAGGTTGTCAAGAATTTGCGATTAGATTAATATACCTTGGCAAGAAAGTATATTTATCTATAGAAATACAGAGGAAATATTTTGACAACCACAGTATAAATGAGACTGTTTCAGGTGAAGTGAATCAACCGACAAATCAGTCAGACTTTTGTATTCAAAGTTGTAACTCTGTGAGCTTTTTGTCTATTTTTTTAATAACTGTTTTGATATTTTTAATTAACATGGAAGTTTTGTACTACAAGAATCAGGAAAAAAGCTTTTTGAATTATACTGATAACAGAAATGTAACATAAGCGATGAGTTAACTTAACCTTAAATGTCAGTTAGTTAAGTTTTTATTAATTATATATATATTTCAGTTAGTTCACTTCACCCGCAATGGGCTCATACGTAAGTCTAATGCGCAAAATTAAAACAAAAAATTAAACAGATTTAGGTGTAAGAAAACATATTTATTTTAAAATGTAATGAAGTTTGAAGTATGATTAAAACTAATTATTTATGTAAATACTCGTAAATCGGTTAACCCTTGATTGAAATGTTAAGCGACCATGTGAAAATGAGTAAATTTTGTGCGGGATTTGTATTACGTATAGTTTTTATACTGACGAGTATCTTTGATTATCTATCGGAACATGCGTATCAATATTTTCAATCGAAGGTTAACGAATTGTACAAATATTAGAATTGAGCCGGCCTATATGAAAGTAAACATAAAATAAGGATTGTTGGAACACTGCACAGGTTTATACTGTACAGGTACAGGGTATATTATGCCAAATGATTACGAGACACCAGAGAGGCGGGTGATATTGACGCGATCAAAATATTCGAGATTTAACATCGGTAGTGGATTACAGTTTTGGAAAGAATTTAAGAAAATTGTAAAATATATTCAATTTAAAGGTTGGTAAAAAGATAAGAACAAAAGGTACATTTAAATTACCTAAATTTGTATAATTTTATATTTAAATCTAAGTTCGTGAAATGTTACGACTAATATCACAGACATTGGCATGATTTATACAAAAGGCACCGGGAGGGGGACGGAGCGCTAGGTCGGTGTCGCCGTCTCCCTCTCGCCCGCGCGGGTGGGGACCAGGGAGTGAGAAGTATGGAGAGTGTTGCATGACTATTATAGGAACAGCTCCGAACTCTCCGTCCCACTCTCCTTCGGTGATTCAAAAAGTAATCAAAAATTAATTGCCCATTTTATCGCTCAATAGTAATAAAAATACATTAGAATATATTGCCTTAACTTACAAATTTAGTAATTGAATACAAACGTAGTAGGTATGCGAAATCAAGTAACTTAGGATAGAATAGTTTACACAGCCACCTCGTGACGGTGGCGCGCGGCGCGGCGCGGCGCGGCTAGTTAAGTACCGACAGGTTTAGTGTAATATATAGTTCTGGTCGCGGCATACGACGGCCACTCTGCGCAGTGTGTGATTCGAGTAATTCGGTTCATCAACAAAATAAAATATCGATTATCCGTATAATGACTGACACTTCGGGCCGGGAGCGCACTTGGTCCGTATTAAAATATTTTTCTATAATAGTTGGGCGGGAAAATTTCCCGAAAATCTCTATAGAAGCACGAGGCTCCGCCGTGACGAGAGCAGGGCGGGGGCGAAGGCGGGGGCGGGGAGGACGCCCGCGGCCCGCCTCACGTCTCCAGCTCCGCGGGCAGCCCCAGGAAGGGGGCCGTCTGCTGCTCGCCCCCGCGCAGGAAGGCGGCCTGCCCGCAGCTGTCGAGGGTGTACCGCCCCCCGGTCTCGCAAGTCATGTCTCCCTTCCCGCACAGGTACATGAGCTCCTCGCGGTCGCACAGATCCTTGCCGTCATCCAACCGGAGCGCGTCCAGGATGATCTCGAACTCGGACTTGCTGGGCCTCCTCTGCGGGAACCTCTCCCTGCGGGGGCTCGCGTCGCACCGCATTCGCTTGCTCGAGGGCTCGTGGCAGTTGTTCGCGGATTGGAAACACTTATTTTGATTGAGGTCTAACTCGAGAATCTCCTCGAAACCGCTCTCGAAGTCGGGCTTGAGGCGGTGAGAGTCTTCAGCGGTGTCCCCGGAGTCGACTCGGGAGACGAGGCGCGTGGAATCCGACAGCCGTTCCAGTACGGGGGGAGGAACTTGATCAAGAATGACGTCGTCTTCCATAGCCGAGATGAGTCTCGGGGTTTGGGGCATATAGAACTGCGACAAGACTTCGTGGACGTCGCAATCTTCCATGTCTCCGAACGAGCGCTTCCTAGACCTGCACCTGGAGTCGAAATCCATAGATTTGTCTATACCCATCAAGTACGCGTCGGAAGAAAGGCGATTCGAAAATGCTACATCCATCGAGAGAGGAGGCGGCAGTGGAGTGGGAGGTTCCGGCAGGAGCTCGTGCTCTAAGGAGGGCATGTTGGCTCCTATGGCACTGAGTTCTCTGTCTATGGACTCTAGGGCTTTGTCTAACAGTTTCTGTTTTTGCTCGGAACTAGGAGGTCGCAGGCGAGTAACAGGAGGAGGAGCGTGTTTCAATTGCTTCTCTCTTCTGACCTCGTCTTGCAGTTTGAAGTAGGTATTATTGATACATACTGATCGCCTAAGGTTTCGGTCGGGGTCTTTGATTTTTTCTAATTTTTCCGTGCAGATTTGAATGACCTTCTTTCTCTCTTCCTTGGCCCGCAGTTTCGCGGATATCATGGAAGGGCGGGGGCGGTCGCTGCGAGGGGGAAAGCTTCTCGACGGGCCGAAGATGTCATCCTGGTCGCCCGGCGCCTCGCCGGCTCCTAGGATGTCGCTGTCGAGCGCTGTGGGCGGCGTCATGCTGCCGCCCTCCGTGCAGTCAGACTCTCTGAGCACCTGCAAGAAAGAAACATAAACATGAGTATCGGACTGAAGAAAATGTAACATGTTTATAAATCCGCTATTCCTACAGTTAAGTTTTATTCTTCATTTTAACAATACGATGCGAGTTAACTCGATACCCGTAAACATTCAGCAATAATAAGAGTCGCTCACGTTCTGTCGTTCATGTAACGGCATTTAACCAGCGGAACCATTCGGCCTCCTGGGCGAGAGCGCGAGCGCCGGGTACCGTTTCTCCCAAGATTCACTTAGTTACTATGTTAATAACGTTTGCGGAGTAGCTAACACGACATGTGCCACTGCTACAAAACATGTCAAAACAAATATTTAGCCCGATCGACTTGATACTCGATAACACTGATTTCGATTAAATTATGAATCGATATGTATTGTATGCTACCGATTCCAGATCTAAATTTCAGTACTTTGTTATTTGAATGGAACCATTCAGCGATGGTTGCTCTCGTTCGCCGATTTCACTATCGGATTTTTTCTAACAACACGGATGTAAGCGGTTACCGAATGGTGGATATTCATGAGAACTACTATCAATTCAGTACGAAGCCGATACTTTGCGGTATTAAAACATAGTTCATCGAAATAGAAGCGATGAATTCGTTGTACCAGTTTAGCGTATTTATAGAAATGGATCAAAAGGTGTTATGATGAACCGGAGAGTTGTTTCCATTAAGCAGTCTGATGAAGTTTCAAAATACTGAAATAATTATTGTAATGAACCATTAGTTTAAAGCGTTGAGAAGATTGAGTAGAAATCGAAGGTTATTTTTTTTATCAGGCAGTAAAAATTTAAACGAACGTATGATCAGTATTGTTTAGGTAGCCCTGATAGAAACGGGGACGATTCAGTTTTACTTTCCCGCAAAACTTTCTAGAGCTAAAAATGATCGTAACGGACGAATTCCGCTCGCACTGGCTGCTAAACATTACATGAAACGGTTCCAGTCCGGATTACTTCACTACTGGTCACCGGAGAGGGGAAATATTCCGACAACTTGACCGGCGTATACCAGAAGCTTATAATAGAATAACTGGTCAGTGCTAACTGCGCTCAGTGTCTACTGAAACGATTTGTGGAACGTAAACTAGACACACTAAACTACGGAGCGACTGTCGATCATATGACAGCGAAATCAATCGACCTTCAATCAAAATACTATTACAAGTTAGACAACGTACAAAAACTACGTTTCTCACAATAGCGAATCTAGTGCAATATTCGCCGGCGTCAAATTATCACGGTCTTGCAGTGCACTCGTACGGTAACCAACGCGCAACGGTCGGTAATAGAATCTGTTATCTTCATCTGGCTGTGACATTTTTACTATGGTGACATCGGTGCGCATTTCCACACTCTCGAGAGAGTCGATTGGATGTATTTCAAACACATAAAATATCTTTTGTACCGACAATCATTTTTTTCGCTTACTTGTACCTACATGGTCATCTATCTTTTTTTTTAAGTTTTGATTTTATGTGTGTACATATTTATATTGTGTGCAATTCAATCTGTGCTTTTTTCGCATTTGTATTCTTTTCCCATGTATAAAAAGTTGTCCAGAGTTAAATAAAAAGTTGCGTAATATGAGAGAGATTTTTTTTTGTGGCTACAGATTTACATATAAATGATTTTTTTGCTACTTGTACCAAGATGATAATCTATTTTTCTTTTAAACAATTGTATTATATACTATTGTATTTTCTTATTTTTGAACACTATTTTATTATTACATACCTTTGCACTTTTCTATAGCTTTTTAAGTAAAAAATTAAATTTTTGGTTTGAGCATCCGATGAAAAATTGCTTTAAAAGCGTTTCATAGGGAGTTGTGTATATTTTCAAGTATTTTTTGTTGTAAAAAAAACGTTTTATTAGGAAGCGTCGTGATTGCAATATTTCTCGACAATATGTCCATTTTTGGTCGGAAAACGATCACACTTACGGTTGTTGGCTTCTGCCAGTGCAACATACGCGGAAGTGCCGGTATTTAATACACGGTACAAACAACGGAAGACATTGATAGTATAAAAACATCACTCCGCGATTAGAAACGTCGTATTACTTTCCGCGCGCAGCGAGGAGTTTTAATATATTGATTTCCATTTATCGCTACTTTGGCGTTGTGTTGTTCCCCTCGCTTGCTGTATGTCGGTTGCTGATCACTGCAACTTCCATACAACATTCCGCTCTGAAAATAGTCCTACAGCATCTTCTTGCTCTAATTTTAGCTACCAGTATTATTACCCTACTCACGAAGATGACCACATATATTACGATGAGACACTCCCGCAGATGACTGACTAATACGATTCGCATCGACGCCTAACACTCTTCGGTCAAAAATACATTTCTTTGTGATTGTATCGTAACATCTCTCGACTGAGCTGCATCCGTAGACAATCATCATAATACGTTATACGTACACGAGTCGATCAGTGGGGAAATTAATTAACATATATTAGATATTTTTAAAGCTGTTGAGAATATAGAAACCTAGGCATTTACATAGTTTATGATCTTTCATCGGCTGTGTTAAATCGTCACTTCACAAACTGTGTAACATTCATCATTCTACCAACGGAAGTCGACTTTTAAACACTTATTTCTATATAAATGCTGGGTTTTAATATTACATTATGGCCCACTATACATGATAAAAATATGGAGAAAACTAGCGACATGTATTGTTGAAAAGTGGTAAAAAAAAAAAAAAACACTTTAAATTGGTTGTCTACAACGGATTTATATTAGGTCTTAAGAATCAGGGGTTTATAAAGAAGCACGGATTAAATGTGTATTTTATGAGATGGGAAGTATCTTTGAGATTAGGCTGGTTATATGCTAGATGGCAAAATAATGATAATAACTACAATTGTGGATAACAACAATTGATAATGTCAGATTTGGCATGCTCGCATGAATCAAAATCTGAAGTTCTGTTATGTAAGGAGTTTTACGGATGTGTTCAAGTAAGTGGAAGGGGAAGTGGATAAATCTAACTGCGTGCAAACATTGCCTAAGTTTTTATCATATTATTCTGAAGTTACAAAAATGTATAACTTGACTAGATAGTGTATTTTAAATGCACGGAATCTCATTACTAGGTCTCGCTTGATAAAACATCGGCATCGGCTTGAAGTTTGACGCTAACTTCAAGGTAATGTTTGTTCAGCTTCTCGATATGTATTGGTCTCTTCAAATGTCATATTATGTAGGTCTATAGACTTATCGGACATATATTCCATTTATTGCCATTCGCCGACATTATTCCTACTAATTTGCATCCATGCACGTGCCGAGCGAGATTTAAACACAGATTAGCTTTGTAAATTCGCGAAATCAAAACCGTTTACTTAATCGAAGACGGACAAATCAGTAAGCTTGTTAAAACATAACAGTTTAATAAAAAGGATGAAATAGAATTATGTAGATACTTTTAGGCATTTTACGTTCATGGACTAGTTACATTAAAAATACCGCTCTTCGAAGAATATTTACAGGCTGCATAAAACGACAATTTGAGTGAAGTGACATCGACGTACATAATTATATTGTAAATTAAACGATCCATTAGTCCATTTAATATATCTTAAATATACGGTGTAAATAACTTTTAGACATACTATCTACACTTAATGAATGAGGAAGTTCAGTGCAACGGGAAATTGGATATAAAAAATGTTTTCTTACACGCGGTAAAAATTAGACCATTTAATTGTACGTGAAGTTTTCCTAAAATGCATGAAAAATTAATAAATATGATTTTGGTAAAAAAGGAACTTCTTTGAACGAGACGTCGTAGGAACGCCTAGTTCTCCAAAATCAACTAAACTTAGAGTGTTGTGATACATATCCGGTTGCTGGGAAGCCAGCCCACCAATCAGGACAACTCACCGTAGAGAGCTTGTGACGTCACAGGCGTAGTAATTTCAAAATTACAAACTTTAAAAAAATCATAGAGCTGATAATATGATACATAACAAATTACATAAATTTTATGGCTTAGTTTGAGTCTATTAACAAATAAAAAAATATCTAAACTGAACTTCTTCATTGTTTTAACAAAATCTAATCAGCTAATCACCACTTTCACACGTCTTCTCCCCTTCCATATATTATATTTAAGTACACTTTAATTTAGTTTTGTCTTTTTTTGAATCCATCGTGAATATAACAGAACAACTGAAATTGGTGTATTTATTTAAAAACAGTATGATTTTTACAGTAAATGTGAAAAAAAATATATTTCCAAATGCGTACAAGTTCAAACACGGTGTACTCACAATATTGCACAGTACGGCATTTTCTAAAACATGTTTTTGGTATAGACAACGCTATTTTTGAGAACATTTCGAATAAGCTTCATTTTTTCAAACGGCCATTTTGTCGAAGTGACGCAGGGCTCAGCACTGGTTTCGGTCTGAATACGAGCGAAATATAAGATCAATGTACAAAATACCGTAAGTACTTTTAAAGACTTGAAAATAAAATAATTTACGTGAATATGTGCAACGAAGAATGCTAAGAGAAAGTTCCCAAATAAAAAATAAGTTGTCTCTATCGCACTTTCAGCTTACGAGATGTCAACGTAATGTGAAGGCTTCTTGAATACCAGAACCATTATGCAATGATTAGTTAAGAAATTAAATTCGCTGTGAATACTTGGAAGTTTTTACGTGTTTGATTATTGAAGGAATATTCCATTTGACTAGCGATAAACAACTTAAATAACCGACAATATCTTCGGGAGCCACTTAACATAAGCCGATAATATAAATCACTTTTTTATCTCGCTTTTTCACATACAAGAATGTATTGTACCTACGTACATTTTTTCTTCGGAGAATCGGAGTTCGGAGTGACATTCGACTGATCAAGCATATTCTTGCCTCTTTATTTAATAATTTCGCAAGAATAATGAATGACCTATGCGAGAGTTTAACACTCCGAGAAAAAAATTGGAAATTTTCAAAGAAAATGTTTCTTCTGAAGGGTTGTTATTTTTATGCCCCTTTATTGTTTAAAGGTAATTTTACAAAGCGCGGGGTCATTATAAATTTGTGACCTTACAGTTTGAAAGTGGGCGGTTTTAAATTATGACTTCTAGTGGGTCAGGGTCAAAGAATGATTATTCTAAGTAACACGATTTTGCGTTTTAGCACACGATGACACCAAATCGCGTTTTAATTCTATTTAAAGTATTCAAATATTTGCATTTATTTAAAATTAATTTCAAATTAAATTTTATGTTTGAATATAAACATATTCAGAATATTTGCATCAATCATTTTTTTTGTGAGTATTTACAATATCATTCTTTTTTTATTTATTTAATTGTCGACTTTGAAAAATATTTGACGCCATATTTTCTGAACATTCAATTGAAATTTATAATTAATCAACTTGACTTAATGCAATTTATGATCAAAGTAATATTCTGTATTTAATATTTAGTGCCCTATGCGCAAGAACGTAAGGAAAAGCAGCAATAATTTTATTATTGTATGTTCAGTACTTCGATAAAAAATGTAAAGATGGCGGTAGTGGTACTTTAAAAAACGTCGCGGAAGTGTACTAAAATGATTCAAATGTTTTATTTACATTATGACGTTTGTGTTGTTATTTGAATTGTTTTGCATAGTGTTTGGCCAATGCTGATTTTGAAAACATTTTGCATTTGTTTTAAGTAGATTTAACAGGTAGCTAAGCCAGTAGATTCGCACTGGACAATGCCGCCGAATAGCGGGTTGCGACATTTTCGGAGATCAGGCCCCTTTAGTATTCGTCCGTAGCTGGCGGCAAGGCCGTGTATCAAAACCGGTCCGCGGGGAACGAGTGCGAGGGAAAGTAGCAAACCCGGAATCAAACGGCTCAATCTCGCGAGTATCGGTCAGCGCCCGAGGCGAGAACGCCAGGGTCCCTTTTACTCGGAGGGATCGCATTGCGGAAAAGCGTTTGCAGCGCCGCATCGGCCATTACCGCGGCTCTGGTTCTAACAATATTTCACAATGAACACCAAGATTCTGATACTTCTAATTAAGTGAACGTATGTTGTCTTTTTTAATAACATTTTCTAAAATAGTGGCTATCTACGAAATTTAAGTGACTCCACACTAAAAAAATAAAACTGTGTATATCGACGTTGGAAAGTTAAAAGTTTACCAAGTGACAAAACTTTACAAATGAGCCAATAAAAGTTTTTTTGTTTTAATGAATCAAAAAATCTCTTACATACGTATTGTAAGATGTATAAATTATGAAGTTATTAATTAAAAAAATTAAAATACAAAATCTCGAAAAATTCTAAATAATCATTTGCTAACTAAAAAAAACTTTAATTGGCTATCCAGTAAAGTTGCTACATGTCACTTAGTAACTTTTTCCTTTCCACCGTCGATATAAAATGTTTTTTTTATTTGAAATTTATGAACCCTTACGGATCACATTCATTTAACAAAATAATTTATCTTTTTAAAATGTCTTTTTAAGCCAGTCAACAGGCTTATTAGAGCTCTATAGATTGACATTAATGATAAATACAACCTCAACAATATTATAATCCATATAATGTTATTTTATTGTTTATGATAATATTTTAAAAAGATTGTAAGTCTTTTTTTTAATTTTTGTCTGGTAGTTAATGGTATAATTAAAATAAACGTATATGAACAATGTTTTGACAGGTCATAAGCCCTGTAAATGGCAAGTCTTCCATATTCCCTTCTCAAAAATGTTTTCTTTCTATGTTGCAACAAATTAAGATCTCAATAAATATGATTTTAATTTATGTATCAAAATGTTCAAGCATTTACAAATTCCGAAAAGCGCGAACCAAGAAAAAAATTCGTCGAATTTTGTAGGTATATCGTCGGCGGTATTCCAATACACCGTAAAATACCTCGAAAAACTAACATGACATTACAATAAATACCAGAAAAAGTGGGCCTCAATATCGAACGAGTCAAAAATAAGGCGAACTCGTTAGCGAGCAAAAGCGGCCATCAAGTAGAAATGTCAGAGGTAACTAGCAACCGGCTCGCGGCGCACTTCGATAACACGGTAGCTTATTACAATAATAAACTACTAAACGATTTACTACTCCGGGCTTAATCTGATTTCGGCTATCAACACGTCTCGATCTCGGTAAGCGAGAAAGAAAGATACAGGCGCACACAAAAAAGTTTTACCGCACGTACGCTATTAATAATAATTAGTTTCGATGGTTTGGACTTTTGGGTGCGCGGTTGAGTTTAACTTTTTTGCCGGAAAAGCGCCGTTTAGTGGAAAACCTCTAGATGAAAATTCAAGATAAGTTTTTGGAATTTAGTTTAGTTCTATGAAAAGTTGTTCATGTCTAAACAATGCCTTGGATTCCGAAAATCGGAATCTGGTAATTCGTAGCATTTGGAATCGGTACTCGGAATCGCCCGTACTTGCTGGGCGGGAATATTCATGACATCAATAGAACAAATATGACGTGACGCTAACAATCGTTTTAACACCCCAATATACAATACAGTATTAAACAATGACGGTGAAATATATTTTAATGCGAACTTTAAAAAAAAAAAAATAACTAATAATTTTGCATGCATATGTTCATGCACTTTTTTATAAAAAATGATTTATACATCTTCATTTATTTTTTTAAATATGTGTGTATTTTGTATTTTTTTTTTGCACCACAACAGGCTAGGAGGCCCAATCGCAGTGGTGAATTACATCACAGAACACCCAGGCTTGCATACAGACTTCGCTTCCTCTACATTCATACATCTTCTCATGCACGCACGCCGATTATTCCTACTTTTGACGCGTCCATCTTCAAGTATTTGATGGACTTGATCGTGCCATGTCTTTCTCAGCCTTCCTCGTTTATCTGCATTCATCAACATTCGCATCGTAGATCCTTTTAGCCGTTCTTTCGCTGTCCATTCGCTCTAAATGTCCAAACCAACGCAGCACCCCCTTCTAGATTCTGTCGATAATGCATGTCTGGCCTTACTCAGTTCACGGATCTCGACATTTGTGCACCTATACATCGTTTTACCACACATTCGCCTGAGGGATCGCATTTTGACAACATTTATCCTGCTTTCATCATCGTTTTTCCAATGCCATACTTCGCTCCCATACATTATTAGAATTTGGTCGGATGGATTGGCACGACACAGGTTAAAGTAATAAAGAGCTGCATTTTAATGAAAAAAATACCGTTTTAATAATAAACATTAATGTACATACTTTTTATTATTATAAAGAAAGAAAAACTGAAACGAAGTTAAATAGAAAAAGATAACGTTTAATATGTTTTCATTGTGCTTCAAATTAGTCTAACTGCAAATATGGTCCATACAGCGCGGAATAACAGTTTCGCCAATGAGTTCGCCACTCCGCTTTTTTTAAACGGTTCGGCGGACGTCTGGTCAGGGATGTTGAACCGGAACACGAGGCAAACCGGTTCGGGCCGCGAGTGGTATCGGTTACCGGCACAGTGAGGGCGTGCTTCGCGCCGGCTGCGGGCACCTGCCGGCCCGGACCGCCATATGTTCCCGGCCCCCGGCCCTGGCTGAGGTACTTGCCGCTCGGCGCTTCACGTGATCCGAACACGTGGAGCCGACGGGTACCGAGGATTCCCGAGGAACGCCGAAGCACGTCGAGATTTAATTTAATTTATAATTGATGTTTTAGACCGGAACCTCTTTTTACGCGGGGATACGTTCTACAAAGTACCGTGTAAAAAATATACTGATAAAAAAACATAATTTTACTTTCAAATATAACATGACAACAAAATACTTCTTTTTTTTTGACAGAAACCTCTGCGCCTTGTAAATAAAAGAACGATAAATGGAATTCTTAAATTAAGAATAGTCCAGAAACCGCATGCGCACATCAAACAGAAGGTGACTCAACTGCTCATAAATGAGTAGGTTTACGTTTTGACCCATTAGTTTCATTTCCAATATACAGGACCAACCTGCCAATGGTTATGCCTGTTGGAAGGGCTATCTCTATGTTGAACAATATCACTTTGGACATTGAAATTTTTCACGTCTCTGAGGGAGTTTTTCGTTACAAGATTCTCTTACTTTTTAAACATATTACTCTTTGGATATTATGGATACTAATGTGTTTTTTTTATTTTATATACACCTAATTAATTTAATTATTTCTATATGCATGGATTAAAATCTTCCATTTTGTAATGTACATATATGTGAGTAAATAAATACAATTGAAATTGTAGACGTCGCTTAGTACGCAACTCCCGATTCGAATTTAACCATGCCGTGTTGTGTCCTTTTGAAGTGTAGAAATACTGCTAGGATCTTAAAGAAACAGGATGCAATCATATATCATTTATAATTATCAAATGAATGTGTTTGTCACAAATGCATTACTTAAAAATTGAATTATTTTTCCACCTGTCAGATTGTCGAAGAAACAAAATGGAAATTTCGTTGGTGTTGCCAGAATAGTAGAAAATAATCCCCTACTTCGCTCATATAATAAGATAAATAATGAAAATTAAACCTCGTATTAAACAACGCCGTGGTGGACATTTGGCCGACATTATCTTTAAAACATAAAATATTATTTAATATGATATAAAAATACCTGTTTTATGTAAAATAAAATTTGTTTTATATTTTAAGTTTAAGGTTCATGAATTCAATTACTCTTATTAAATGACCCTTTACTTATCTACTCTTCTTCTGGACTCTTCTTAATTCTATGGCCCTGGGTATAATACAAACTGTCTCGTGCTAAGAGCTCAGTTATTGCGTTAAATAAAAAAATGTAATAAACAAATAATATCAATTCACCCTAAGTTTTTTTATCGCGCCCTGTTGATTTTGCAATGGTGTAAATCGGCTTACGGGTTACAAAACTCTTTATGGGACCATATTAGAGTTACAATTTATAATAAATACAAATACAAAGAGAAAATGTCATAATACTTTTTTCTTTAAACTTAAATTACTATTTATATAACAAAACAAATCGATCGCGCAATATAAATCTCGCGTTTGGTTCAGTTAGCGTTGTAAGTTCAGCACTAGTTTTAATCACCAGCACCGCACCGCCAAGACGCGGGTGTATTTTGCCCACCGTAGCGCGCGATGACGTCACACGCGTGGGCCGCCATTAGCTACGTCACACGGTGGCATACGTCAGGCGAGCAGCGATCGCTCGCCTGTTGCACGGTTCACTTTTTTATTGTTTTAGATGCAAAGCGGAACGCGCTAGGTTTTAACGGCGCGATAGATACAATCTTGTCTTCATTTACAGCGATTGGACGGAGTGAGTATATCGCGAAGGTGAAGTATTATCGTACTTGCACCCCGCGCCTTTCGATAAAAACACATCGTTTTATTTCGGATACTGGCGCAGTTATTATTTATACAATAAGGTGGAAAGAGAAATGCAGAAGACAAAGCAGTAATCGAATTCACTAGAAATGTTTTTTTACTGGTTACATACATATAACAAAATATTTTATTTTTAAAATTCATATTCTACTGTTAAGGATAATATTTTTAACATCTTTTGTAAAGGTTGTCCGAGTATTTCGTAAAGTTTTGTCTGGTAGTTTATTGTATAATTTCAGTGACTGGTTTATTAGTCTCGACTGTCCTTGTCTCGTTTTAGAAGGTTGTATATGATATTTTTCTGATATTCTCGTGTTGTGTCCATGTTTACTAATTTTTTTTTCAAGTTTTAGTTCTTCGTCTTACATCAGTGGCTAATTTATGAATAAATTTTAGGCATTCTAGTTTAAAGAGTTCAGTTATATACAATTGCTTAGTTAGTTTTTTTTATTTGTTTATTCTTCCATACATATATTATTTACATAGAAATATAATTACAAAAATTAAGCTTTAACATAAGTTGGAAAAAATGCCCACAAAGACTTCAGCGTCTAAGCGCGAGCCATTCCTTTTTTAATTATGAAAAAGTTTATAGCATATAAATATGGTATGACATGGCCACGAATAAAGAGTTTAAAGAGTTCATTAGTTGCTGTTAGATAAGGGAGGTCATATACTAACTTTAATATTTTATTTTGCTGTCTTTGTAGTCTGTTTATGTCATTTTGAGTTCCAGTTCCCCAAAGTAGTTGCATATAACATAATTTAGTTTTTACAAAAGCTTCATACGTTAGAATTTTTTACGTTTTTGGAACAAAGTTTTTGATTTTAAAAAAGACTCGATAATGACGCTACTTGATATAAATTGTCCATGTCAATTGTCTGTCTATTGTTAGAACATAATATGTATGTAATGTGAACATTATCTATAACAGTAAATAGCAAAATGAAGCGGTTGTAGATACAACGTTCGAGGAGATACTCAAAGAGGAAATGGGAGGTTAAAACATAGTTTTTATACACCAATAATGATCGTCAATATGAATTAATTATACTTTATCACTTCAGCGCCCTTTATACACGCAATAATCGAATAAAAACGCTGTAATTCGGTCTCGAAGCTACTGTTTTACGTGATAAGGCGTGTATTAAGATAAAGAATTGCGCGATCCTCAGTTCAACTTGAGGTCAGAAAGTACAAACTTATACGCTTACGTGTAATTAAACGACGAACGAGCCATTCTGTAAAGACGACGTTATAGAGCGCTTGCCCCGAAGTCCCACACATCGCCAGTCTTCTCTATCGCCGCTTATCTTCTGCACAGATGTTAAATTTAAAATTTACATTCACAGCCATCAACACGATATTTATTGTGACGTTGGCTGAGGTCGCACCTGAAGTTGTCAAATAGTCGTTCGGTTAATAGTTGTTTCGCGAGGTAACGGAATATAACCTCGCTTGATGAGTTCACCTCGCTAGTGACCGCTGAAAAAGTCGAAACGCTACTCAAATCGACTAGATATTATTCCATTAATTAATATAATCTATAATGAGCATTAGCCTGTGTCGCCGTTAACTAAAAACCATTCTTCATAGGTAAATTCGAAAGGGAACTAAATGATTCTCCAGTCTCTCTTTAATTCCTAGAGTGCGTTATTTTATATCCATTTAACGTTTTCTAAGAACGTAGTAGATTTATAAGACGTAGAATCGTTATTATGATACTTATTTGTAAGTTAATTTATTTATATTATCTACATTGCATAATATATACAGTTTACATGAACACTGATATGTACCTACAATGTACATGCATAGTTACATAGATTCAAGCTAAATACATATTAATTTAAATATATTTTTTATTGATCCAGTTAGGATTAGAATTTTCAGGAATCATACACGGGCGGTAGATGTTTTGTATGTAGTCGACATTGAGGTATATAACTAGAGTTAGCATGAGCATTCGAAATATGGCCCCTCAACCTGCGGCCGATTGGCGATGTTTGGTAGGACGGACTTTAGTCTGTTGCGAGCAGTTCCCGGCTACTTTTGAACTTTCGTCTCCTCGCAATTACTAAAATGCCTATATGTACGCTAAGATGCTGCACAAATCGATCTGGAAAAGCGATGGTATAACCTTTCACCGGAAAGTAAAGAAATTAATACTCGTTTAAAATAGCTTTTTCAAATAAAAAATGTTTTATTATGTGTTACCAGTTAGTCATTAGTCGTGAGTTATCTCCTGTCTCTGTCCTGCTCAGTTAGTCAGGCGTAAAATGAAACGATAAACAAAGGTGACGCGTAAGCGGAAGGGAGCGACATACTGAATAGAACTTACAGTAGACCAAAGTAAACAGTCCGTGTTTTTTACTGTTCTACGTGTTTTGCTTGCTAAAGTCGACGTGATATGACGTTACGACGCTTGTTCCCTCCGCTGGTCAGTCCCTCTCTTTTGAGGACGACTTTTTAGCTCGGATTTGTATGGAGTGTCATCTCTATATATTATGTCTCGATGATAGTATGCCTATAGGTTTTCTTGTTAAAATAATTGTAATCATATATTTACCGCGTGATTATCTTATCAAATATGTCCCATGAATAATATTCTCGTTCGTGAAAAAGTTTTACTTTGTATTATTGCTCGATGTTGCCAATATAACTTGTTATCAGGCTGGTCGGCGCAATATTGATCAATGGTAGGATTTATCGACAAAATAAATATTATAATAGCTCAGTAAGCGTATTTATTTTTATTTTTTATCTAAATTCTCAACAATCGCCCACCGCGTTCGCGCCATTTGTGCATTTCGTAAGCGCAAGGGAAACAAATATTCCACTTCACGCCGAGTAGATCGTTACTTGTTACAGTTACATATTACTTTGTTATTCGCCACCCGAACGCCACACAAATGACACGTCACGAAATAAAACAAACACAATACACATTATTTATATTTGTTGTTTCGGACAGGTTTTTCAATACCAAACTTGTCGGCTTATGATAACGAACCGTAGCCAAATTATCGTGGTTTTATGCTGCGGGGAGGGGGGATGTACAGGAGACATTTACAGACATTTTAATAATATTAAACTTACATGGACTTTATTTCAAAGTTCTAAGGGGTGTCAAAATTGCAAATGTGTTTCTCGAAAACGAGCTTCGGTCAAATAAGAAATCATACCTATGTGCAGCCCTAGAAGTACACCGCGGTATGTCTAAATAGGGCATTTTGAGTGAGAATAAACATTTTCAAATGTATTAATCCTCGTAACTTAATGTATATGTTGACATTATAATGCGCAGTATTTTTGTGGTATTTGCTCATTCGACTGTTAAAATATCTGCACGCGAGAGGTAACCCACAGTATCTCGAAAAACTCAACTTTTCAGGACAGTCAAATGAATGATTTTTCATACTTTAAACATCTTGTATATTTGATGAGAGGCTTTAAAGTAAATTTGTTTTCTAAAACATATCAATAACACATAACAAAAAAACACATTTAAAAAATCTGAAGATTTTATGTTTTCTTACTGTCCTTAACCTTAACGGAGTGGGAGTTACAATAGAATAGACATTAGAAGTAAATGCCATTTACCATGTTATGGAGGACAAAAAATTTTGTTTCCACATTATAAAAAACTAAATTTCTTCATATTCGGAGATACCGTGCCTGTCGCATACAAATATGGTAATAACACTGTAGCATTATGATTACTGCAGAGTTTTCGATATTTTACTTGATTGATTTCAAATAGTGATATCTCATAAAAAAAAACGTAGAGATACGTGAGTACTCTCCTAAGAAAGGAGTAAAAGTGGTTAAATTGCATTAATAACCCAAAACAGGCAAATTTAGACGAACGACAGTGTACTTCTGGGGGTCGTAGAGTAGCAGAGTATGTAGACCCCTTCAACGCCGGAAGAAACTATGAAGCAGACTTACTCGTACTAAGCATCTTTCTTGACAAGTCTTTATGTGACATTTGGATATAACCTTGCGTTTTTTGTTGACACTCGATAAATCGCCGCATAGCAAATCTTGAAAAGTAAAGCAGTGTATTAGACACGATTATAATTTAACCGCTGGCATTTGAAGAAGGTCATTAGATTTCATTATACACACGAAACCTGCAGTAAAACAAAATGTCGAGACAGGATGTAAAGTAGCAGAGCGAGAAAACACTTTATAATGTTCAAACTGGGATCGTTATTGATATTCGGAACGGAG
Organism: Micrasema longulum; assembly: GCF_059751315.1. Lineage (NCBI taxonomy): Eukaryota > Metazoa > Arthropoda > Insecta > Trichoptera > Brachycentridae > Micrasema > Micrasema longulum. The sequence continues at coordinate 106,698 of NW_028278311.1, forward strand.
GGATATGAGCACATTGTTATATGGGGGTTCGGTGGCCTATTATTGCAAGGGGCAGGGTTGACACAACCACCCTCCATATAGCGTATGACTAATGTGTACTGTACATATATACGCTTCTCTTTAAATTTGGCAACAGTCTGATATACACAAATATGACCGAGGAAGCGATTTAAATTTGGTCGTCATTACACGATACATAATATTTTTTCTTTGAACAATGACTGCACCTACTTTCTGACCTACATATTTAAATACACAATTCAAAGAAATAAACAAAGCTACTTGTACATATTCACCGCGGAACTAGACAAGTAGGAAAAATTAAGGTCACCCATTAATTCTGTGTGGATGTTCATAAAAAAATTCCTGTAGGTTTCCCGTATATAAATGCAAAAAACAATAAAAGAATCGGGTTGTGACCCGTGGTTAGTGTTGCGGACTCACGGATCAAAGGTCCAAGGTTCGCACCCCGCTCTACTACAACTTTCCCATTTTTAAACAGTAAGTTTATAATTCGTTCTTATTAGAGAACGTTTATGCACAGATAATGTCCTCGATCTTTATAAAATCCCTAGAGAGTTAAATCATAAATTTTATTTCTAAGAATACTAAACATGATTAAAATGTTGTTTTAAGATTTAATCTGTGATATTGGATACAAAATAAAAAAGTGGAAAGCTTTTAACGGTTTTAAAAGTAGGAGATCGAACAATTAAACTATTCAAATACCTATTATCATTTTGATTATTTTATCGTTTTTTTTCAAATTTATTTATTCATATTTTTCTCTTACAAACTATAATTAATAATAAAATTAATGTGACCTCACAAGTTTGTACTATAACTTGTGTAATTATATACTTTTTGGTACTTTTTCATTTTTTTGCACAACAACAGGCCAGGAGGTTAAATTACAGCGCATAAGACCAAGGCTTGAGAAAAATCCCATTGAATTTTAGTGTTCTCACCAGGAATCGAACCCGGCACCTTTTGTTTGTGAGTCAAGCGTCTTGACCACTGCACCACGGAGGCCGCCAATACATCAACAAGTAAAACATTGTCTCGCGTTTGTTGTTCGTGCGATTGAGAAAGGAGGAAAAGAGGCATACGCAAGCGGCATACGCAATCTCCACTAAAATATTTTTAATTGTGAATACATAGAATTCAACCCTAAAACGCCACCCTTCAGTAATTCAGGGCTTTGGCCCGCTCAGCTCAGGTATCGCAGACATCCTGCCATCACACCTGTCCCCTCGACCGAACATTACAATAATTTAACTCCCAACATACACAAGATAAAGAGATAGCCAGACCAGTTCGCAACTAACGATTAAAACTCGGACGATTGAATCAAAGGCAGATTTAAATCGTTATAAAACACCTGTCGATCATATTTCATACGTTTTCTAGTTCAAGTTGCAGCGAGAAAACCACACAATTAATATTGGTATTTAACGTAATTCATTAATAATACATTGACTATCTTTTTTTCCATAAGCCCGTGTCTATAGTTAATTCAATTTGACATATTATTATAATACGTCAAATTGATACGTATAGCCAAAGAGTAACAGCGAATTTATAAGCAATTAAATGAGCAATATAACGTATAATACAATTCATTAGTACACAATATTAAATACTTAATTTATAGGATGACATTACCATGTATTTCATTTAATCCAATATAAAATACATGATATGATTTTCCTCGAATACAGGATATTATAATCCCCTCTCTCGCATGTGCAGAGAGTACAATAAGATCCATAAGTGCAACGTGAAAGATACAGACATTTTTGGGAATTCTTTAAGTCAATAAAAATTTCAAAAATCTAGTAAGTAATTTTTACAAGTAGCCATAATGTTTTTTTTTCTACGCTTTATTTTATGTATTTTTTATTCATTTTCCTAGTTTTTTATTAAGAGTTTTACAATAAATTGAATTTTCTTCTTTCAAAGTGTTTTTTTAAATTTTTATTGTTATTATTTTTATTTTCTTAAAAACATGTTTCTTTGAATTTCATACTTTATTATTACTTTTAATAATTTATGATTTGGACATGTCGTGAACAATGATAAAGGGTGACGGGTCTCATAATATTGTATACAATCTTGAATGTTACCTATGTATGTATGTCCATTTATCTGTTATTGTTCCCTAATATAATAAAATAAATGCATCGCGATAATAAAGGATAAATGATTTTCAACAGTCAATACATATTCAAGTATCCGCGAAAGAGGATAATACGGTGTATTTGATTGTAAAGAAAAATCGTCTTCCGAGAATGACGTGTCTCCATCGTTAAAATTACGATGCTTAATTTTGACAATTACTGCGCTAAGTAGATATGTTATTAAGTCGGTAGATGTCTCTCGTGCATGACCCGCGCAGGGTAAGACCATTGTATATTGTATTTGACTATCTGTGTATCTGTGTTCGAAACGTCAACGAACCATGTGAAATGGATTGGCGCATTATCAATAATGATCGCGTAATTATCATGCATCGTTGTGTTGTCTTATCGACCTGAGTTTGTATGGCTTTTCGCCGATGTGTTTCTAATGAAATTCCGTCGTAAAAACGCTGCCAGTTACCTCACTCGACATTCCCTTGTAAAGTGAAAGCGACGAACGACTGACGAACCATTCTTGCCCGCGCCGGAGGACAGAAGATAATATGTATAAGAGACGAGTCAGTATCGTGTCGTAAAAATATAGCGCAGCCGCAGTGAGTCTTCATAATATCGTGATCCGAATTCATAAAACAAAATCAATTTATTTTAATATCTCGATTTCTCCGGAGAATGCAGAAGAATTATGATAAGAAGTTAGATAAAATACAAACCAATTGGCAAAATTGTGGTCAGTAATTTTATTTGTTATTACAGCAAATTTTACTTAGACGCAATTTAGAGTTGATAAATAAATAACCTGTATGTATTTATAAAAAGATGGTTCTGCTTGCTTCAATGTTTTTTTGTAGTTAAATCGAGCAAAACGCAACTAAAGGTAAATTATAAGCAGTAAAGAGATATTTTCTGGAAATTTTATGTCAGAAATTTATGATTAATTAATAGCTCTAACGTTTTTAAAACAGAAGAAAACAAATATTTAATGAACAACATTGTGTTGAAAACATATTTTTTCTTAATTCCTTCGATTTAAAAAGAAGATTAAATTTAAATTGCATAAATCAAATATAAGCTTTTTACAGTCGGACGTTGGTGGGTTAATTGGGAAACAAGTTTGCTAGCAGGAATAAAATGAATTTATTGTAAGTATATGAGTATTGTATAAATTCTTATGCGTTTTGAAGGGGAGCATTGACATTTTAAAAGAAATTTTTCTACGGCTACCTACCACATTTATAATCGTGTTGTTAGCGGGTAAACTTCCAGTGTTCCCCTCAGTATAAACTTAAAACCTTCTCAGAAAATTACTTGGCAGTACCTACGTACGGGCAGCAGACATCACCTGGTTAGAAATGGAATCATTGTGTTGCATTCTGCGGCAAAAGGCGTTCGGTTTCTTTGAAGGATGAGCGGTTTTCGTAATGATCCGACCAGTTAGGAATAAAAATGCGGGAGTATTAGTGGAACAACCTACACATATTATAATATTTATTATACTTGTACGAGTATAAACACAAACACAATATAATGTCTGTTTAACCTTAATTTAACCTAGAGCATAATTTTTTTAACAACGCAAAGGTCGGTGATCCACACAAAAAATATTTACTTTTAATTACTTTATCGCAAGATAGGTAGTGCCTAAATATATGCATAAAAACATTTCATTTAATCTTCAGTTTTGTAAATTATTATTGCGAAGAAATTGCATTTTTTGTTTAGGATAAACTAATAATAATAATTCTTACAGGCAAGTTATTTGATTTAATACCAATAGCCATTATATTGATTTAAAATTCTAATCATATTTGAGTAATTTAGTGTTTTTAAGAGTGATAGCTCTTAAGTTTACTTACATGTTATTCTTTTTATTATTAAACCAACATTTTTTACATAAGATGCACAGAGAATAAATGAAAAACAGAAACTCTAATTGTAAAAAAAGATATTTGACATTTTCCGCAGCGAATAAAAACTTACCTGCATCAAATTAGTTATATAATAATTAATAGGTATTCAGTAATATAAGAAAAATAATTATACAGTAGCAATATTTAGCAGTAAAATAAAATAAACATTAAAAGGTTCATTGTGTGAATGGAGAGAAAAAATAATAAAAATAAATTAAGAATGAAGGACAATAAAGGCATTATTTTAAAAAAATTAAGAAATCTTAAATAATAAAAAAATACGTTTAGATATACAGTCTATAAAATGGTATCTTAAATTGAATGACAACAGAAAAAAACAGAACGCTTAATGAATTATAATTTTTAAGGTACACAGGACTTTTATTTTTATTTGATTGATTTTATTTACCTATCTCTTGAATCTAGGGCTGTGTACGTATAAATAAGCACATTCGCAAGTACAATGAAGTAATCATGACCTTTTTACCCCGGTTTTCCATTTAGTTAATATTTAGTCCAGCTCGGAGAGCCCATTACATATTATAATATTAGGTACATTCGCGTAACAAAATCGGACTCACGGAACGTGTTCGTACAATTTCCGCCGATACGATTTTCCGTTAAGTTTCGTCCCGAGGAAGGAAAAACGAGAAAATAGTAAAACAAATCCACGACATAAATTATCATTTCATGGTGAATTTATTATTTTTACGTTTTTATCTTGTACGTTCTTTCATACTCATTCTCGCCCAACTTTATGGTTCCACATTTTGCGACTATCCGATACTCGTAAAAAATCAAATACTATTGGCCTTTTTATTTTTGAATAATAAATATCCATAATATTCTATTTAAAACAGAATTAGGAGACTATTTCATTAATGGTACTGAAGATAGAGTTCTTTTTTAATATTAGTTTTTATTTTACTAATAAAAGTACAATTCGTCGTGATCGTAGAACAACGACGTTACTCCTATGCAGAAGTAAGAAACCATTTGCTTTTTTTATTTTTTAAAATTTTATTCGTTCTAAAAAAATATTTTAATATCCCAATATGTCTTCTTGCTCATACTGATTATCGTGGTTTCGGATGTGACAGGGTTTAATGAACACCCATGTTTCAAAAAATGTAATATGTATAACTAACCCAAGTATCAAATGATATGCTTATGTACTTATAAAGTTTGGACATGAAATGTCAAAAAAGATTTTAAGCCGCTCTTATTTAAAGTTGAAGAAAATCACATGCGTCGTTGTTCTATGATCATGACGAATTCGATAAACCACACTTTATAAAGCGATTAAAAAATAAACAGTTTAACTGTTAATAATAATAAATAATCGAAAATAATCGGCGCGCGTGCATGATCAGATGTATGAATGTAGAGGAAGCGAGATCTGTATGCAAATACAAAGTGATATGGCGTTCTATCCTCTCTGCCCATCCTTACGGAGAAACGGCGTGATGGATTGTTTGTTTTGATTTAAGCTAAGAGTTTTTTTTATTCAGAAAGTAAATAAAATTCATTGGGGTGTATATTATATATTTAGAGGTAGAAATGTAATGTTTAAATTTATTTTAGAACCAAAACCTTCCTTTATTTTTTAATTCATTTTCTTTCCTGGATCCTCTTCCTCTTTTCCCTTCTCCTTCTCCTTCCAAACTCATTGCTTGATCCCACTTTCTTAATCATATAGATAATTTGCATTACATACGTGTTTTTATTAATAAGTTTAAACGAATAAGTTTTATCTACCCACTAAAAATCAGCTGTAATTTGAAAATAATTATGTGAACATATTTTTTTTATGAACAAATTTTATGCAATCAACCTTATTGTTAACAACTTAAAAAATATATTTATGTCATGCGCTTGGTTAAGAAAAAAAAACTATCAATTTAAAGCGTTGAAATACAATTAAAGATAATACAAAAATCACAATAATCAATAAATACTACATACTAAGAAGTCGCAAGTCATTTAGATCATGTCATTTATCGCATACTATATCGTAATTTTATTTGTAACAATGTTGGCAGACTGTAGAGTTGGGAGTTTACTAACTCTGCCGCTAGATGGCAACCTCTGGCGGGTTTCGAGCTAACCCACTGCCGCAATCTGTCATTTTATTCAAAACATGTTGACAGTTTGCAAATAAGCTGAAAAGTTTGTGTTTACACATTTTCTGCGGATGAAATGTCAGAATATTCATAATGGTATTAAAACGCACGAATTACTCATTTACCGCAAGATACTAAGATGATAATAAAAAAAAGCTGTTTTGTAATACAGAGCAATAATTTTGTCGAAATATTACGATGGAAGTGAACCACCACTCTGCGTTTTAAAGCTTGTGTCAATTGGACTTATTTTTGAATGGCTCCGAAACATTTACGTATGTATGATTTACAATATGATAATAACTCCATGTTTACGTCAGAATTCTTGTGACGAAAACGTGACGTCAGAGTGACAATATTTATACACGGAAAAATAAGCTACTTGGAATATTTAGACAATCATGAATATCATTGTCAGTCGGCACGTTAAAACGGAGACGGCGTTTCCCCGTAAACGTGAGCTAGTCTCACGCAAATACAAAAAAATCCTAATATCAATTTTGTTTTTCTTGTAACTGGATTGTCTAAAAATGTTTATTTTAAAACGTCTGTTTCTGTGAGGTTTCCGGAGATTATAATACGCGAAACGGTTGAAATATAACTGACAGGTCAGTGGGTTGGTTTTATAAGGGCGAGTTCAGAAGGTTGAACCTTTTCCGGTGGCTACATATTTTGTTTATGCTGTAAACTTACTCTGTAACAGAATGAGCATCTACGCAACACAAGTGTTCTATGGAATCTACTTCAATTGGTAAATCACGTTATCTTCCTACACATTTAAATAACAATTTGTTGACCTGTAAGGCACACATCCCATAGCACCGATATTGTGTCAGACAAAAAACAGATCTACAAAAACAAGCTGACATTTGATGGACAAATACAGTGTACCGACGTGTTTCCATTTGTAGGAAGGAACGTGTTTAAAAACATGTTTACTATTATAAATTAATCGATTCACTATGAAACAAAAAGTCGCTAAAAGTAAATAAAAAATACACATTTCCGATCGCATATTTAAAACTTTTCGCCGCAGTTTGCAAAAAACTTTACTCGCAGTATTAAAGTATGATTTTTACCGTATTTAAATCGCAGGATAAATCGCGATCCCTCTTAAAAATGAATATGATTTATAAATAACATTATACGAGTGATTATAGCAATTATTAGATGCTCTCTCTGAACAAGGAAACCCTAACGAGTGTCATCGGATAATCAAATAAAATGGGGTCTTACACTTCGTAATAGTGCGGAGCATTCTCCCCATATTTTTAATCAAACGATTTATAGGAGGGTGCGCTATCCAGAATAGGTATCCACTGCTTTAATAATGCACGGTTGTACTCTATGTACTGTCCGCGTGTATTGTTTTAACTTATAATGCTCTCCTCACTTCTTAGTAAGGAATGCGTTGGTTCAAAAATTAGGTATTAGAACTTACCATACATGCTTTATACTATTTTTAAGAAGTCAAAATCAGTTTCAGGGTATCGTGCAGTAATTTGTGCGACTTATTCGCTTAATATTATTGAGGTATTATATTACGAAAATGGCGCTTTATAAGCTATCCATTATAATAATAATAATATGTTTTTTGCTAAACAACGTTTTGTTCCTCCATGTTACGTCGTTCATAGTTAAGTTTTTACAATGACAGCGGTGAATAAGCAATTTTTTGACGTATTGAAGACAGGTAAAAACTTTAGAAGTGCGATGAGTTATATTAAACAATAATGGAGTTTGCTCAAGGTAATATTGCGTCCAACTGATGGCACGAGCTATATGCGCCGAGTAATTAATCACTCCTCGGTGTAATCACACTGCAACATTTCATTATTTATACAAATTATTGGTTTTCTTACCCTCAGTGGCAAAGCGTGACGTTATAATACTGTTACGAAATAAATGGGGCACGTTGAGAACGAAGGAGTGTCTAAATATTGATACAGAACAGTGTAAAGCCGAGTTCATAATGTAGCACTCGTCCGCCACGAGCTGTGGACCTACCTTACTCAGCTGTGGGTGTTTGGTGTATGTAATATTTAACTGGGAAGTTTAATACCTACCTACATGCATGCAGTGTCTCGGCCGCCATATTGATTACTGACATCTGTCATTTTCTATGGTGTTGCATTATGAAAGCTCCGAATCATGGTGGCGCGGAAAGAAAATAAGCGCTCTGCTCCACTTTTAAGAAAACAACACGAGAAATGCCGACAGTGCCAGTATTAAGATGCTAGATATTGTTTAATCTAATACGTGCGGGGAATAAAACGAAGTCATTTTGAGTATTTGCGGGTATGTAACCAAGAATTAGGTTCTAGAGTATTTCCGAGGAACATTACGGCCGCTGTTTTCGCACGCGTGTCACCGCTGTGTAAATAACGATTGAATAATAATATGTCAACAGTCCGAACGTCATAATTTACGCGCGTTATAATGACAAATAATTATGAGCATCGCTGTAGGATTCTGTGATTTGGTGACGTACCACGTTCACTGGCAAGTCGGGGCTTGGGGTATTTCCTTTTCCGACGCGAGTGACCACGTGGCATCGGAACTTAGAAAAATAACCGGATGAGCGTTTCCTTCGGTGGTAACTTCAATTCGTCTGGGATTTACTACAGTCGTGTTATGACGAACCGTCTTACTGGAAACAGTGATGTAATCCTTTAACCCTTACGCTGCTACGCAGTTTTTCAAGAATCTAATCAGAAATCCTCTTATTTATACATTTCAAAAATATTTTATCGAATACGTTGTTTTCCAAACACACTACTGTTTTATCAATTAATAGCAATTCCAAGAAAAATCTTCCATTTCATAAATATCTAGTTCAAACCCAATGGAGTGAGCAAGATAGAAAATTCGTGCCGCAAATAGACAATTTTCGTACAGGGGTTGTAAACCCTTTCTAAATTGAAAATAAAAACAAACAAAACTGATCTCGTACTGCAATCTAAAGGCGCATTGTTATTATTGAAACGAAATAATTATGATAGTTTTTTTGTTGATTGCGGGGCAAAGTGCTCTGTTATATATTATCAAACCTACCACTTCCATAGATGCATGCTAAACAAAAATTGAGTAAAATATATCTTGAAATTTGTAAACCGGTAAATGTACTAAGTGATATTATTTCTTGGTAGTTGTCATAATACAATTTTAATTTAAAAAAATAATGTTTTTGTACAACTGTCTCACAAATTGATATCTCTTCTAAGAAAAATATTCCGTTTCACTAATAGCTAGTTCACGCATAATGGATTGAGCGAGATAGACAACAGTTGCCGAAATTACAAACAGCTGAGGTAAATTACATATTTTTTACATTTATATATATTTTTAATCTTACTTTGTTACTTTAACTAACAATTTAACCCTGCAAAGCGTCCTTTTTATTATGAATAAATTTACAAAATATATCATTCAAAATGATAACGGATAGTAAAAGTGATAAAGAAATAATAGTATCTCGCCGAGAAACTCAGAGGCTTAGCAGCTGAACCTATTCCGAAAGTGAATTAGACAATAATGATATTTTTTTAAGTGATAGTGATAACAATTTATAATATGACTCTTACAAAGAGCACGAAATCAAAGAAGCTTTTTCTGAAGTATTTTTGGATCAATATCGAGCTGATATACCTCATTTACGTTTTCTTTGTAGAATAGTTTGTAGAATAGAGTTTGTATAGTAATAATTACGTTTTGTTAGTAGAGTAATATTTACTACCTAATCAACAGCTAAAACATTTTGATTTCCCATTACTGTGGGTACCCATTATAATAAATTAACAAATGATTTTTTTAATATTCAAACCTCCTAATTGACAATCATTAGGTTCCATGGTGAATTATTTTTATGTTTTATGGCTCTTTACTTATTTGTTTATATTCTTAATTATGGGGTTTTCCAGTGATATAGGGACCTCACTAGATAAGAATTTTTATATTAAAGGTAAAGTATACAAATAGTTATTCATTACGGAAGTACATCAGTATTTTCGTAATCACTGAATCGGGTTTAATAGCGGGGAAAACACCGAATATAATTATTTTCCTCAGATATCATATAAGTGATAAAAAATCTTACTATTAACATTGATTTATTCTTTATTTCACTGTTTCTGGAATGTAAAAAAAATCACTGTTTCAGGTCCCGACTAGCTAGAAGTTTCCTGTGTTTAGTCGTTTCTCTTTTCTTTAAAGCACTGTGAATTTAAACATCACAAGTAAATTTATAATGAGGATGTTTAGTGGTTTAAAAAAATAAATTGTTAATAGACGAACCTTTTTTTTTCAATTTTTATGTATCGTATTTTCAGCGCTACGATCTTTTAAAGTTTTGTATTTCTGACATTAATCCGCGTGTGACGTCGCAAGGTCTCTTCCGCTTCTTCTCGGTTAGTTCTGTTGATTGGTTTATTGACGATTAGCAAACCGGAAATCTTAAACAACCCTCTTATCATTGGTTGATTCATATGAACCAGTGACGTCGTTCAAAAATGTTCGTTTTCATTAAAATATTTTTAATTATTTTTTATTCATTTTCAAGAAACTTTGCTGTACAATTTAATGCTTAAATTTTTACTGCGCGTAAGAAAATATTTTTTGTATTAAATTTTCCGTAGGCTTGAAATAGGTACGAAACTAAATAATAACCCGTCGAATAAGTAATTTTTATGTTTTGAAAATGTTTTATACCACTGACGGTTAAGTGCAACAAGCAGTTCGCGAATTCATTTACCCTTTTGGGGATTATGACGTCAGCATCAGTCTAGTTAGAACTTTATGATAGGGATTAACAACAACGATATATCGTTGTTTAGCAGTATAAGGGTTAATAATACACTGGATAGGATGGTTATTCGCCGGTACACTCATTGGAGTTCTATTTTAGGAAATATATAGTAAAATCAGTAATTCTGAAATAATTTATGACCAACAAGATAAAATAAACAATAAAAAAATAGCTATAAATGTAGAGTATTAAGACGCAAAAACGCAAATATTAAGCTACTTCACGTAAATTCAAAGTGGTAAATATTAACTATGAAAATAAGAAAATACGATTTTTTACGGATCACCATTTTTAATATCGGGTTTAATGTTCCCGAGCGCACGACATTTATGTTCGCTTTGTTGTGCATTATTTATATTACGTATAATTAATTATAATCAGTAATCAGCTGTTAACGTGATATGAAAACATAATCAAACAAAGATACTCCGATCATAATAAATAAATACAAATAATACGATTTAATTTTCAGACAAAAGAAACACGACGAAGCTGCCATTCGGAAGATGAATTCATAAACGTTTTAAATAAATAATAATTATAACTTTTTTTTATTTATGCTTCGATTTATTTAAAAAAATAAATTATGTATAATCAATAAAAAGTATTATATAACATACCCGTACGAAAATTTAGAACAGGCATATGTGTAACTAGTGAAGCTGCAATGGATACATGCGAGTACCTTTATCCTTGGAATTTTATATGTCAAATTGTTTTTGCTAACTTTGTATTGCGAGTAAATTATTCGTACCATTTTTTTGACAACAAAATGCCGTATTACGGCACTAAAGCTGAAAAGGAAAATGTAATTGAAATTTCATCAGATTGCCATGATTTATAACAACTTGAGAAATGGACGATGTACGCACAATCTTCGCATCAAATTAGCTTATTTTATACAGCGCTGTTTTAACGATTTTATTGTGTATTTAATAATTATTTTTGAACTATTATAAAGTTTACATACAAAACCTTTTTTTTAATCTTCCTACCCCACCCTGAGTCGCGCCTAATGGTGCCAAGGGCACTGCGCTGCACGAAAACTATACGTAGGTATATTTTTATGTGAAACAAAGATTATCATTGTTTCGCTTCAAAATACAATCGATGGTAATTAACGTACGTGAAAAATAACTTATTCAATTATAATATGATTTAAAACCAATTGGGAGTCGACTTTTAGTTAAATTGCTAATTTTTATTAATTAAGTAGGTATAAGAACTAATTGATTATCTTTTTAATAAAAAAAAATATGAAGAAATTAATGATTCAATAAATCGCACTATAAAATAATGAAAAATCGTACTTAATTTTTAAAAAATCTGTTATACTTTGAATTAAAAAATGGAGGTGATAAATAATTGATATATAGTCACAGATGACTTTATAGTAGGTACATTCCACAAATTTGAGAAAAGAAAACGTTATGAAATATTTTCCACCTGAAATGACGTTTACGCCTGTATTTATTAAGTTCGGATCGTTTCAAATAAATGAAGCAGAGATCTCACTTTTTTTCAACTTTTCCAATTGATTTAACTGAAATTATTTATTGTAAGAACTGCTTACTGATTGAATCTGTTTATTTTTTTTTGTGTTCAAACAGTTCTTTGTTATGATTTGCAATATTTGTTTAATTGAAATAATACGTTCAAATTATTTCTTTATTTAAAAAAATATTGTTTTCGTATATTTCTCGGTTTAAGTAAGATATTATAACTTCGATACTGTTATAAATAATACTTTTATGTTATATTTTGCTGTGATTTTTATATTTTTTCTTTTAAAAAGGCGCTGTCAAATTTTTTCTTCAATTTACGTTAAACTTTTATTCGTTTAGCTATGTGTTTTTTATTACAAATATCATTAATTTCATGTTTTTCTTGTATATTCGCACTATTTTTATGTTTGTGTACATTTTGTTATCCATTATCCGTTCTGTTTTTGCTGTTAATAATAACATAAGTTATGATAAAGGAGAAAAAAAAAGTGTACCGTTGTAATTTTGAATTCCGAAAAAAAAGTAACAGACGTAAAGTGTTAAATAACTGAAAATTGATTTTATCTGTTACATTCCAAGTTTAAACATGGCGTTTACGCGAGTAAATTGTAATCACAGTTTAAATCCCATAACTGGACGATTTGAATTTCAGAAAAGAATACATTTGCACGAAGCGGAATTAGCTCATAACGGGAGTAGAAGATAAATGAACTCGAAACAAAGGAGTTCGATGCGTAAAAACAGTGGACTTCTTTCACATTAGTTTTACGGTTCTTAATGTGTTTAGTGCTTACGTGCGGCTAGCGGAGTTCTAAACTCGCGGTTTACGAAACCCGACTTAAAGTTTATTCGATTATTATAAAACTTTACTTAAACACGCGATAATTTTTTTAATCAGCTGCGATTCACGGATAAATAATTTAAATTACTTCTGAAAAGTTTTAATTAATTTTGTGATTTCGTGGATTTTAACGATTTAAAAAGAAAATGTGTTTTTACCTAAAATAAAATTTGATAAATTATTTCGATTGATTGAGTTATATAAAATTTGTTAAATAAATTATTTTGATTTGTGAATTGTTACAATAATTTATTCAGCCTGCAAAAAAACTTTTTATTAAAGTTTAACATAAATTATTGATATCTAAAGCGCTCGCTTAGTTTATAATTAAATTACTAATATCGATATGAATGATAATATATTTTTTAAAAAGGTGTATTTACCTTGGTTTTCAGAAAATCCAATAAAGTAATTGTTCTTTAAAATCCAACATAAAAGCGGTGACAACACAGATCACAATCACCAATTTCAAAATTGTAAATAAACAATATTTTTTCAATAAACACTAAAATCACGCTTGTTTTTCTCACCGCGTGAAAGCACGCACAATATTGTAAATGTATCGGATAGTCACTGGTTACTTTCGCGAGTGGATAGATAGCGCTTTATGACACACGGAACATTGTTTGAACGGATCGGGAGAGCGTTTCACACAACCACCCCGTGCCGAGAACGAAACGCGACTGGCGACAGCGCGATACGACCGCCGCTAGCAGGTTGTCTTATGCCTGATCTGCGCCAAACTAAATAATCTGTTACTGTGATAGGCGAGGCGAGCGACTTCACCGAAAGGAAGAACAGACTAATTAAAACACCGAGGCAGATCGAAACCCGCGTATTATTTTTTCTACCTATTGCCAAAATGTATTCGTTTTCAAATGCACGGCAAGTGGATGGGTCTTTTTGCTTTATCTACGCAATGATAGTTTACAGATCAATCGAAGTGAAAATAAGCCACTGAGTAGAAACGGCAGTGTACTTATTCGCCGCACTCCCGATAAACAATGGTCACAAATTATTCGGCGAGTATGTGTGAACCGACCTTATTAACTGTTCAATAACAATTATTCGGATTTCGGCCGCCGTGGCGCTAGCGTCGTCCCACCGGCCTTGCCGAACGGTCAATTATTATTGAAATAAAAAGTGTGCGTCTTAGATAAAATTCAGCGCGTCTGTTCATAAAATTAACGCCCGGCGCGATCTTTTTGAAGTTCAATTCGAACTTCGAACGATTCTGGCGTTTTGACTTTTCCACTAGTTTTCTTTGTTTCCCGCCAAACGATTGGAACGTCAAACGTCAATTACTTTAGATTATCGTTAGGTTGCATGTCGCGGGCCATTTTCTTTCATAATTGCTATAATACTCAATTTTTTGTTTTATTTTTCATTCGATTACTTTATCTTCACTCGTCCATGTTCCCATTATTTTTAGGTGACTAATATATTCCATTGTCACTGGTTGTTACTCGTTAAACGATAAGAATGTTTTCACATGAAAAACACATTAAACGGTTACTTTAAAACATGCTATTTGAAACAAATTTGAAATTTGTGACATTAACAATTAAATTTATTTACAATACCTACCTATACATTTTTAATTTCTTAAATTCTAACTTCCTTCATTTTTAAATTGATTTTATTTTATTACTAGGTTATGTTATTGACTATTTTTACTATTTTAGTTTCTAAGTACTCTTATTTTCTATGTGCACTATATGGCGGCCTCCGAGGTCAAAACGCTTGACTCACACACGGAAGGTTCCGGGTTCGATTCCCGGAGAGAACACAAAAATCAAAATGTGATTTTTCTCAAGCCTGGGTGTTCTGTGATGTAATTCACCACTGTAATTGGGCCTCCTGGCCTGTTGTGGTGCAAAGATTGCATAAGTTGTTGTTTTTTTCTCAAATAAATAAACACATTTAAAAAAATACTATTCGTTAAAGCTATTTTCTTGCACCACAAATCGTTAAACTTTCAGTTATTTTGTTTTTGGTGGTCACTGCCAAAGTGTTTTCGCGCCTATTTTTTATTCCTTTTTTAAAAAATCTCCGTCTAACTTTCTGGTATACCCGAAACATTTATCAAGTAATTACAAATCTTCTTTTTTATTGTAATCATATAAATATTATTTTGTTATAATAAATCGTTTGTCAAATGTCAATAGCTTTTGAGTGAGAATAACTTTGGGGTTATTTTGGAACATATTCCAAATAGTATAGTTCTGAACCCCTACTTAGTATAGTTCTGTTTGAATATTGGTAGTGATTCAAATAGCCACTTTATTAGGAAAATAATTCTGTTTTGTGATTGTTTCAGTAAATTTAAACATAAAATGGTGCGGTATTATCAAAGAACATACTCCAATGCCCGAAAGGGGAAATATTAAAGTTTTGATTTACATGATACATAATTTTGATAGGTATATACAGGCTGATAAAAAAATGAGTTTAATAATTTTACTACAAACAATATAATAAGCGTACATAAATTTTGAATGAATCTCCATCAAAATACTTTCATTGGCTAGCGATGCATTTATTCCTTCTTTGATTCCATGATTGGTAGCACTTCTAGAAGGATTCTTTCGGAAGAGTCTTCAGCTGCTCTGTTGGGCCCTCTCAATGTCGGGAATTGTTTAAAAACGTTTTTCTTTTGCACTTTTTCTATTTTTGAGATGATTGAAGCTAACGAATTGATTCACAATTGAATTCAATGAAAACATTTTAACAAAAACCTACTTAATAGCCAGGCTAGGTTATTTGAAACGCCCCATTTTTTTTTCTTAGATATGGAACAGAATTTGATTAGAAATTAAGTTCTTGTATTATTCTGTCAGTTGTAATTAATTTATAAGCATGATTTTTTGAAATTCTGTATTTTTTGGTATAATGTATAATTTATTTAAAAATTGTACCAAATACGGTACACTTCACTTCAAAGTGAATAATGAATCAATTCAAACCCGAAAGAATTTTGCTAATAGAAAAACAAATATTTGCGTTCTTATGATTTACTGAAACATTTCAGTTTTGGGGCCATTTTTAAAGAGTTTTTTTTTTTTAGTGGGAATCAATTTGTAGTAGAGCGGGGTTCGAACCTCGATCTTCAATCCACGAGCTCGCGACACGTGCTCCGGGACCACAACCCGATTCTACGACAATAAACTTACTTAATAATTAAATTTATCGCAACAGAGAGGGAAACATTATTGAGAAGGGAATATGGAAGTCAAGGCATTTACAGGGCTTATGACCTTGGCTGGTTTTAGTGGCCACTTTACACACTGTGTAACATTCACCATTCTGCCCATGTTTAAACATCCCCAATTCCTTAACTCTTCCGTCTGTTGACTTTTGTGAAGTAAAGGAGCTGAAACCTTTATTATGTGGGTGAGATTCATCCGGCTGAACCAAATCACCTACTAGGCAACTATTCAATTCAATTTTAAATATGAACAACTCCCTAGGGAGGAAATCCAGCCAGTCTGCAAGCATTTGGACATACTCAAACATTGTTGAATTAACTTAATAATAATATGTAGGTATGTTATACTTTATTTTATACCACCCACTTAAAAAAATATATGGAATTGGCGCTATTTCCACCATGGTTATGCATACAAACCCATAGTCATTATAAATAACAGTGCTCGTGTAATGAAAAAAATTCATAAATTAGGATGGATGACTAATCTCAGGTAGTCAAAATGCATTAATAATGACTCATTCTGCATTTAAGGTGATTTAAGTCACAAATAATTGCTAGGCAAGCGTTATCTACTAATTCGAAGAAGATAACATTAAAACTGGACAAACCATATCACTAACTTATCGATAAGGAATAGTTGTATTGGTCACGAACATAGATAAAACATAACACAGATAAACGTCTTTGTCAACATGTTGATGCATTAACTATTTGACAATACATAGATATGGCATCCGGTAATAATTATTTCAGAGACAATATTTTATTTTCCCGTTTGAAAATATATAGAAAGTAGATGACCATGTCTAATTATCATATTTTATCTAAAATAAATATAAGAAGACTGTTAAATTATATTTTTATATTAAAAGCGGAATGCATTTTTCTGTTTTCATTATTTAATTTAGATTGTAGAAATTATTGTGTGTTATTAAATGCTTCTACACCATAAATTTCATAATGTATTCTAGATTTAGTATACCCACACACAGGCCATACCTATGTTGGATTTTTTGTTTTTCTAAATAAAGTTATATAAATTATGTAATTTAAAATGTAAGGCTGAGTTAAGCATTATCGACAAAATTAAGAAAGGTCTTTTGCGATGGTTCGGTCATGTGGAGCGAATGAATGATGAAAGAACGGCTAAAAAGATTTATGATGCGAATGTGTCTGGTTGTAGAAGTCGAGGAAGGCCGAGAAAGACATTGCATGATCAAGTACAACAAATTCTTGAAAGTGGTCATGTGAAAAGTCGGAATAATCGACGTGCGTGCATGAGAAGATGTATGAATGTGAAGGAAGCAAAGGAAGTGTGCCAGGACAGAGTGGTGTGGCGTTCTATCCTCTCTGCCTACCCCCCTGGGGAAATGGCGTGATGGTTAGTTAGTTAGTTAGTTAGTTAAAATGTAACAAATGTAAACAAAAAATTTGCAAACAAAAAAATATATAAATTAGTAGTTATTCTTCCGAAACTGCTGAAGCATTTTAATAAAAAAATACTAGAAAAACAAGTCTAGGATATATATTTTGGTATAGAGTCTTTATTCAATAAAATACACATTATTACAATATTAATACATTATAAAAAGAAAAAATAAGTATCAATCATATTTCGACCCGATTAATTATGATAGTAATTTGTCATCAGGTGCTCAGACATCAGACATTAGTTTTAATTTTTTTTATAAGAATAAAATGAAAGAGTACAGACATAATATTATACCTACGCATATAAAGTAATTAACATGTATTATTTTGTTTTTGATGCTTGAAAAAATAAAACATATTATTTAGAAGATAGAAAAAACTCAACATAAGTAGATAATTATGTATGGAAGTGAAACATGGAACTGGCAGAGGAAGGATGAAAGCCGAGTGAACGCGGTTGAAATGCGATCTCTTAGACGAATGTGTGGGAAATAAATGTATGACAGGGTTACGAATGATGAAATCAGGCAAGAGTGTAAATCTGAGACAAGTATAATTGATAAGATTAAGAAAGGGTCTCTGAGATGGTTTGGTCACGCAGAACGAATGGACGACAAAAGAATGGTAAAACAAGTATACATAAAACAACCTTAGACGAAGACGACCAAGGAAGACGTGACATGATCAGATAAACCAAAATCTTAAGTCTGGTCAGGTCAAAAGCAGACAGAACCGAAGGGCATGTATGACAAGATGTATGAATGTGGAAGAGGCTAGGATTGTATGCCAGGATAGACGTGTGTGGCGGTCCGTTCTCTCTGCCTACCCCTACGGGGAAATGGCGTGATAGTAGTAGTAGTAGTAAGTAGATAAAATGGTTTTAAATATTTTTTTGAAAAGAATAGCCATTTACTTGAATAAAGTTTAAACATAAGAAAAATATATATACATGCATAAATAGTGTGTGCTCATAAATGTAACTAAAAAAAATATAAAATTAAATTTATTTATTTATTTATTTATTAACGGACATTGTCCATGTATACAATTTATAAGGTTTAAATATTACAATAAAAGAGTAGTTTAAAACATTTAAAGAAAAAAGAAAGAAGCATTGACAAACATAAGGGACATCGAGACAAGATCTGGACTATTTATTTAGTGCTCGTTTAAATCGTTGTAAACTTAAATCACAGTAAATCGAAAATTTATTATAAAATATTATTAGTATCTATTAAAATTAAGATCTAAAAAATGTAAATAAAATAAGAAAGAAATAAAAGAAAAGGTTAACCTAAGAAAAAAAGAAAATAACAAATCGAAATGTGCATGATGCAACAGAAATAGAGAGAGAAGGGAATCTGAAGATTTTGGTATTTACATGGCTTGTAATAAGGGCTTATGACCTGGGCATATAGGGCCTATTAATACGGAAGTGAAGGTATTAACAGGGTTTGGCTGTTGTTGGCATTGACCTTGACTTTCATATTACTTTTTAATGTTCTCCGTCTCCGTTGTAATATTTTAAGAATAAACGTTTGTTACGCTAATAAGAATATCTTATTTTTCGATCGACATATTTTTATTAGCAATTACTGTGCTTAGTGCACCGTTCATGGGCCAATGTGTTTAATATGGCGAGCAAAAATTTCCAAGACAATAAAAGCATTCTTAACGTATATCTCTAACATGACAATCTGGTATACTCCCAATCTATCGCATTATGTATTATTTCTCGCCTCGCCCAACTTCCAAAAACATTTTAAAAAGGAGCCCGAGGGACAAAAGCATCCCTTAAATTCCAAAAGGGTGAATCCCGTATTCATAATCCAACCCCGAACAATAAAACAACCACCTTCCCAGCGGCTCCGAACACAAGAGAACGATTCTACGTGAAATTATATTTTTTGAAACCATACTATCTAAATTATCCTTTTGAAGTCGGGAGGTAAAACATCATCTGATCTGTACGTAATCAATACAGGGTTGACTGACGATCCAAATCACTAAATTAAATGCAAAACTCAAGTTTGTGGCATGCTTTATAAGTTTTTGGCAGCAAATATCAGAACAGTTTTTTTTATGGGATGTCTAAATTTTAACTAAGAAATAATAGCGGTAATTATACAGTATAATAATAGAAGAGATTTACCTAATATGTCATACGTCCCTAATATTAGATGACGGTGTTTCTCAAAAACGAAACAAGAATGCCCTCTATATAACACAGCGTACCCCCTTCCCTAACGATAGATCAAAACATGTTAGGAAACGTTTTTGTGCGTTTCCAATTTCCTACAAAACTATCAATCGTTTACTGCTCGACAATATTATAGTCTATATTTAATATTTTGAAATTCAGGTGGATTATCTTCTGTGAATATATTTTTTTTGTATTGATCTTGTTCCTAATATGGGATATCTGGGCGATCCTTATGTGGAATATCGTTAGAAATTATGAAAACCATTTCTAATATCAAATTCTAGAAGAACTAAATTTATTTATATTTTCCAGGTTGTGAAGAGATTCGAGACTCCTTATTAAATAGAAGTAAGGCTTGCAAAAGAAAAACGTCATTTTCAAAAAAGGCACAAAATCAAAGGCAAATAGTGAATATTGGAAAAATACAAAGCCTGCCGTCATTAATGCTATACTGAGTGTTCGGGGGCCGATAATGTCGATTTCATATGTGATTATTGCATGCAAATAAAAAAATCGTAGTATCTTATATTACGAGCACAACAAATTTTATCCATTGTTTTACTTTTTGTTTAAAATTATGACGTTTGCGTATTAAATAAAATATTTCGATGACATTTTTTGTCGCGTACATAACTATGTTTCCGACAATTTCATTGCTAAGAACTTATGAACAATTTGATTGTAATACATAATATTTTTTTCCTAAGCTATTCTTTATTTGGCACATCTCCTCTAATAATAATAAGCGGATTTATAAAGCACTATTTTTGTAAAAAATATCTCAAGGGTGATTTACAATTCTCTACGCTTACATTACATGTTAGGCATTCTGGTTTTAAAATTGAGGGTATGATAAACGAAAGAAGAGAGATTTCAGTTGAGATCTGAACTGACTGGGACTGTCGATGATTCGCGAGTGTGAAGGCAATTTGTTCCAGGCAGAGGGGCCGGCAACGGCAGAAGCGCGATCTCCGAACCTTGTATTTCTAATACATAAATAAATGCAACATATTGTTTATTGAGTAAAACAATTGCCTTGAGTGGGTTGAGATGGCTTTAAGATACATAAATATACTTGAATAATTATTTATCTTTTACTAAAAGGAATAGTTTTCGGCACTTCATGTATGGTAGGCAAACGCAATGACCAGTATACTACGAAGCGGACCAATATCTACCCGATTTCCTTTTCATGATTTTTACCTGCGAACAGCCGTTGTGTTAAAAAAAAATCAGAGGGTTCTGGTTTTATTACAGTATTTATTTTTTTTTAAATTGCCGGACACAAAAATGACTTATTATTTCGTACAAAAGAAATGACTTACTAAAAAGTAAAGACTGTGGACTTTTTATTTATTGAATTTTTCTTCAATGTAGGTATAATTTACGCGCTTATTGAAAGTTAATCTATATATGAATAAACAAAAAAACAGAAAGAGAGTAGAGAGAGCAAGTCTAGTTTTAACAAATAATACAATAAAAATAAATGAATCGGTTTGTGGTCCCGTGGCTAGTGTCTCGGACTCACGGATCGAAGGTCCGTGGTTCGAATCCCACTCTACCCCAACTTGATTCCCATTTTCTAAAAGTGACTTATTTACAACTTGTTGAAAATGGCCCTCAAAATTAAATATTTGCGTAAATTATAAGAACGCAAATATTTCTTTGTAAAAAATATTAAAAAAAACGAAAAATAATTAAATAAATGAACATAAATAAAATGATATTGTCAGTTCCATATACTGCTGTCTTCAATGTACTCATTTAGTACATAATAGGTCTTTTATAGCAGTGCGGCTTCAATAAAAAAATTGAATTTACTATCTGTCATATTAAGGGCATTAAAATAATAATAATTATTATGGATAACTTATATAGCGCCATTTTCGTAATATAATACCTCAAGGGCGCTTTACAAAGTGTTTATATGAATATATAAATTTAATTTCATTCAACACATTTAATTATGTACCTAGCTACTTATATTCAGTATTGTATCTTTATATATATGCAGTAAATGTAATTGGATATTCTTATACTTGTTTTTGTTTATTATATAAGTACCTACATATTAATTTGTAGTACCATATAACTCTTTCATTTTAATTTGATATATTTTATGTAAAACCTCTTGGGGCGTATGTAGATACTTAATATATTAGGATTGTTTCTTTTTATATTAAAAGAACTAACTTTGTGATTATTCATTATAATAAAATAAATAAAACAACTTTGTTTTCAACCACAATGTTTTTTTCCACCGACCGGTTTCAAAACTAAACAAGCTTCTTCCCCAAGGTTTACAAAACTAATGAAATGAATAACCACAAAGTTAGTACTTCAAATATAAGATTTATATTGGATACGAGTACGACAAAAAGAGTACAAATATACAAAAAACTATCATTGTTTCCTTAAAGATAAAATAAAATAAATTATATAAAATAAAATAGGAAAGAATTAATACGTTTAGTATACCTTTAGCAAGAAGTATGTTTGGCTTTGATACCGGTCGGTAGAAAAAAAAAGTTGTTTTATTTTTTTATAGGTTTGTTTCGGTCATTACTGGGGTGGATAATGCGTCAGATATCTCCATCCGACACGTCTGCTATTTAGGAAGCCGCTTCGAGTGGATTCCGAAACATTCCGAATGGGTAAACGCGTCGGGTATTTACGAATATGCTACCCGGTGTGTAAATCACTTAAACCAGCCAAAATAATTCGTCTACAGTCTGTATTAAACGCTGCAGCTTTTTGAAATCCTTAAGTTGTCATGTCACTCTACCACTTCACTACTTTGGGCATTAAACTGGCTACGCTTTACAAACTCTACGAATACAAACTCTGTCGGCTGAGCCACCGCACCGGAAATCTAAAAGAACTACACCTTCCAGAGAAACTAGCTGACAGATGTCTTACGATTATCTCAGATCAGCTACGTCTATAACGATAGGAGAAGTTATTATACCTGTATGAAAACAGCGCCCTAAATTCAGAGACCACGTGTTTGGGGTCGCAGGTTTTACGGCATGTAATGCACTCCCAGCAGAAGTGCGAAACTGAGAGAGAGAAGTTGTTTAGGAAAAAACTTAATACCCACCTGTTCTCTGATTCATTTCAATAAATCCTTAGTGGTTGCGAATAATGTGGGTATGAATTGTTCAAATTATTGTCACAACTTCAACATAATTTGTACCTACAACAACTGTTCACTTCCCACCTTAGTATCCTTTGATCATCCGCCACAATAAGACCTCGTGTAGTGAATCGCGCGTTTATTTTGTTGAACGTGTGCCGCATCATAGACTTTGTTTCCACCAACGACCAGTGTTCAGCTCTAGATCGGGAACCTGTCCTAGTGTTGGTGCCGCTCGCAATTGACTAGTCGGACCACCGCAATTCCACTAAGAACGAACTAGGTTAGTGGCATCTATTCTTAATCCATCTCATTTGTTAGGGTTGCGGCTGATTGACACTGCATACTGCATATCGAGTATATTAACTTATTTCATTAAAATGAAAATACAGTCCACTTCGCTAAATAATATCGTAGAAGCCTTAGGGCTTCGCCTCCCGCAATTTCTTGTTCCGCATCCGGTAGAGAATTTGTTTTTCCACCACTAAGCATGTTATGACTTTAAGTACAACCAAATTTTATATTACCTATAATAATATTTTTTTCAAAGCGCTCTAAAGTTTTATAGTAAAAGCGCCACGTACAAATAACATGTATGTACCGTAGTGGACTTATTGTTAAAAGTAATGTCTCAGCCAAAAAACAGACTGGTCAAAAGAAGAGTTGGTAGAAAATTTGTACTAAAAATAAAATATATGTCTGAAGATACATTCATAAAAAAGCTAATTAATTGAAAATAACGGCTGTTTTTTTAAAAAAAGGAGATAAGGCGCGCACAAATAAACTTAAATAATAGCACATTATGTCATACAAATCAAAGGACGAGGAATGTGAAATCAGGTGAGTTTAGAAGAAAAGAAGAAGAGTAACCAAGAATTAAAAATTATATAAATTATCATATTGGTGCCCAAGCTTCTGTATTTAAAAAAGGTTTCCAATATCCGTTGAAATATCTATTAAAGCCATTTTCTGTTACAATTAAGACGATTCGCATTTTCAATAAGGTAAATTAATTTTTTAAGTTTACAAAAATCTATGTAATTTTTGTTAATTAAATTAAGCCAACAAAATTCGCATTTCTGCGACATTTAAGCAAATAAAACCTAATAAATATTTACCGAAAAGTTTTCATAAATAATAAAAAGATCTGGCAAAAATTTGTTTTCCGTTTAATTCGAGTAATATAAGATGTCTTTCTAAAATATGTACTTCAGAGGTTCCAAGTTGCCCCCTCCCTATTTCCCCCCACTCCATGACTGTCCCGCCCCCTCTTCCCTTTCAGCCCTGTTCTCCTTTACTGCTACGGTTTACGATTCATTCGATAAAGGTACAAATATTCACGTATTCGCAGTTGTTTCTAAAACAACCCCCTGGGTGTTTTACGGGGCCGTAAACAAAAAGCTCCGGGTCCAGCTGTAGGGGTGTTTTTCACGACTGTGCGTTCCGTAGGTCGCTTTTGAAGTGTGGGGGTTGAATGAACCCTTCGTAGATCTACGCGAAAAGATTTACTCGTTTTCTCATATAGATATTAAAACGAAACGAAATGAGACGGTGAAACTTCCTTCATCAACTCTCAAGAGGTGCCATAAAAACACAATTAATTAAAATACATATATTAACTTGATGAATAAGTAAATTTAAATACGCTTACTAATATTATATTCGTCATAGGCTTTTGTATAAAGACAATACTTCATATATCTTGTAGTCAAACTTTCAACTAACGTTTTTTAAAATATATGAGTTTAACCACTTTTTTTTTTTATTTATTTATTTTTCCATACATGTATTATTTACATAAAAATATAATTACAAAAATACACTTTAGAAAAATACATCTTAAAATTAAGCTATAACAAAAATTGGAAAAAATGCTCACAAAGACTTTAGCGTTTGAGCGTGGGCCATTCCTTTTTTAATTATTAAAAAGTTTATAGCATATAAATATAGTACGACATGACCATGAAAAGAAAAGAAAAATAAAAGAAAAACTAAATGAACATATGCTGATATTAACAAAACATGATTTATTTGCAGTATGCATTTAAAAAAAAAGAATGTGTCTATCTGTTCCTTCCATGCTAATCCATGACCTCAAACCTACTGTTAACTGTACCAGTGATTCAATGTTTTGTAGTTCCTTAGTTAGAAGATTGAAGGATCTTGGACCAACATGTAAGGAGTACCTCTGTGCGAACTTAGTTCTGCATCCTGGAACTGACAGTCTACCAGTTTCGATTATAAGGACAATATTTTATATTACTTATATTTAGAGCATTAATTTTGAAGTCAAACATTCAACTAACGTTACTAAAAATATGAGTATTTAACCACTTCTGAATATCTACCAGTTTCAAGACGTACCCACAAAAAATATTTTATTAACATATTTTATAATATGCACAAGTCCGCCTCGTAGTGAAGTGGATAGCACGTTCGCCTATCATGCTTGACGTCCTGGGTTCGATTTCTGAGAAAGTCGACATTAAATACTGAGTAGTAGTTGCGAGTATTAAATTTGGTGTAAAATCGTAGGGACCACCATAGTAGTCCGCGCGAGCATTGATGTTATATTATTGTTAAGAGTAAGGGTTTGTTTTTTCTACTTCGGTAGTTTGGTTTTTTTATAGTACTAGTAACAAAAATATTGAATTATATTAGATAGTTTTTGGTTAATTACATCTTTAATTTTTATTTTGGGTACTTAAATAAAAAAAAGTGTAAATTGTGGGAAATGGGTAGGTCTGGATCATCAGGTTGTAATGTGTACTCAATTTTATGAAACAAATGGTTTCCAAAAATTCAATTCGAAATTCAAATTCAAATAAAAAAATCCGAAAATTTTATGTTTAATTATTCTATATCTTAAGACTTTTTGTTGTATTTTTTACCTTTAAATAATAACACGTTTTTGGTAAGCATCTATTTTATTGGAAGAAAATACTAGAAACCAGAAAAATCGTACACTATTTCCGCCTACCATAGTAGGTCACGCGAGCATTGAGGTAAAAATTTAAATATTATTTTAGTAATAAACATTGTATGTGAGTAATATACTTTAGTACCGATTATATCAATTTTGTTGACATCGTGCCCATGTTACTTCAGAGTTTATTATTTACATTATTTGATATTTTTCTCATGAATATAATTACTTTATATGCGGCCTAAGCCAATTACATCACTTATATAAAGAAACAGTGTATGAGAAACTGAACAAAAATAACATAAAACCATAAAGCAAATACAAACAATGGCAATACAATAATGGTTTTAAAAATATTTGTTTTAAAAGCACCACCCTACCCAAATATTCCATAGTGTAATATAAATTAGGCTAATGCAAAATAAATTTTAATTTTAAACATTTGATTTCAACTCTTAATTTATACTTACCTACATCTACTACCTGCATCGAGTAATTTATTGTTGGTTGTAATTTTTTACAATTAAATTTCATGTTCATGGAAGCAGAGAGAGAGAGGGAGGAAAGGAGAGTAGCTTTACAATGTCTTCTCCTTTTTATGAACTTTTAATGTAATATTTTTATTTTTACTTTTTTAGAATTAAATTATTTTTCCCCTCTCCTCCTGCATTCTTTAGTGTGAAATCTGTAATTGGTCTTACTTTTTTTAATTGTTCTTTTGTACCTTGTTTTATATAAAGACTGTATGATTTCATAAATAAATAAATAAATAAATAAATAAATAAATAAATAAATAAATAAATAAATAAATAAATAAATAAATAAATAAATAAATAAATAAATAAATAAATAAATAAATAAATAAATAAATAAATAAATAAATAAATAAATAAATAAATAAATAAATAAATAAATAAATAAATAAATAAATAAATAAATAAATAAATAAATAAATAAATAAATAAATAAATAAATAAATAAATAAATAAATAAATAAATAAATAAATAAATAAATAAATAAATAAATAAATAAATAAATAAATAAATAAATAAATAAATAAATAAATAAATAAATAAATAAATAAATAAATAAATTGATTTAAATTTTTAAATTTATTTCTTAATCTTATGAATACATATATAAGTTTCCTTCTTCTATTTGCAATATTATTTATTTGCTCCCTACATTTTGAACTTTTATATTTTTTTATGCCTAAATATTTTATGCTATTTTTTTATGTATGCGTATACATTATAAATCTGTGTGAGTAATGTGTTCGCCTCAAATAAAGCTGCGTTATCTATACGATTTACGAGTGACGTAAGATATCTTCAGAAATAATATCTAGGCTTATTCAATCAACATATTATTAAAGGAAGAGTAAAAAATAGGTAAGACACAAAATATAATACATCATCTTCTCTTGTCCCTACCGAAGCAAAAAAAATAAGTCGTGGGTAGAAAATAGTTCACGATTTGATAGTAGGTTTGTAGATTAATACGAGGTATTCTTGCTTCACTTTCTCCGCCTTTGTGCAAGTGAAAGAGCTTGTATATTTTGTGACTTAACACGAAGTTTTGTTGCTTTATTTTTCAGTTTGCGTAACCATAAAATAATAATCTTATTAATTTATTAATTTATCTGGCTTACCAAGAGCTATAATTATTATACTGTATATAAAAAAACAAAACAAAACATAAATAAGATAATTACCGGATTTTTACTAGTAGTACCACAGTAATCTTAAAAAATAAAATTTTTCTGTACGAGTGATGTCACTGAACTCCTCTTGAACGGCTTAACCGATTTACGTGCGGTTTTCAGCGAAATGTAGATCTTTGCGTTACGCGTGTTCGTAGATATTAAAATTTTAGTGATGTGGCGTTCTATCTTCTCTGCCTACCAGTGGCGAATGAAGATTTTATTGACAGGTAAGCTATAAAAAAATCATATATTTTTACCTACACACATAATGTAAGTAATATATACTATAAATTGATATTTTTCTGTGATTTTGTGTGATACAACAACTTTTATCCATGAAATCAACTCAGACTATGTAACTTTGTGATATATTATATTATAAAGATATATTATCCATTACTTTAATATATAATTAATTAAAAAATAAATTAAAAACACCACTATGAATTCAGTCGATATTAGGTACTAAATTTAAATGTCAACTGCCCACATTGTTCTAGTAATTAGTAGTGCTAAAAACGGCCGCGTGGAGCGCTATATGTCCTGCAATATGACGCATGAAAGTAATTATGGTCTTATGTCAAAAGTACCATCTCAAAGAAAAATAGTCCTTAAGAAATAACGTTTGAAATACTGTTTTCCAAATCAAGAATCTTCAAATAATTTGTGTAATCTGCAAGTATATAAGAAAAAACCTGCACTGGGGTTAATACATTCAAAATATAGTATACTTATTTGTATGAAAAAATAAGCTGGAATAATCGGCTAGTTTCTTGGCTCACCGCAGGTGCTGGGCTCGCTTTATTGAAATTTATATTTATTTTAGGATAAAAATACAAACGGTGGAAATGATTTAAAATAAATGTTAATTATTTATTTGTTTTTCTGTAAATAAAGTTACAATAAAACATTATTCTGGTTAGTAAAATATAATGGTAAGCTGCGCATACTCGCTTCTATACACGGTTCGCCCCTGCTGCCTACCCTTACGGAGAAATGGCGTGATGGTTTTTTTATTTGTAGATTTATTTTTGTCCATACGCTCTGTAATTTCTAGACGTGTTGTAATTTAAAACGTATTGGATATGTCGTTACTTTATTTAGTAAGCCACCTTTATGTAAACGCAAAACAAATTCAATCAATACAATCAGAATGATGTAATCGCATAAAATTGTATGTAGTTGAATCGGAAGGTATTTATTTAGTTATCAAAATTCTTATCGCTAACGATATTACAAATTTTATCATAAGTTCAGTTTTACTGTGTCATTCGTCAGTAAAATTGTCGGACAGACAATGTTTAAATAAGAAATATACTGTTAGTTTTATAGGAGATAGCGAAATTACAATTTAAGACGAAAATATTTAATAAAATTTATTTATTAAGCTTCTTGTACGTTTATATTTGTACTACAAATTTTTGGTGATCAAATCCTTTACATACCTAGGATTCACAGCTCCCAGTGACAACAGTACTCAGAGCGAAATCAGGAGGAGAATAATGGCTGCCGACCGTTGACTACGCGCTTCAAAAACAATGAGGAAGTTCAGTGTCTTTTTTTATATTTTTATTTATTAATAGACTATTAAAATAAGACAAAAAAAATATTTTTTTACGTGTCGTATTATTAGCGCTATGATTTTTTACAGTTTTGTATTTCTGAAATAACTCCGTGTGTGACGTCAGAGGTTGTTCACTGTTAGTTCTTCCCATTGGTCCGTTTACGGTAAACTAACCGGATATCTTTTACAGCTGTCACATCATTGGTTGGTTCATATGAACCAGTGACGTCAATAAAAGTAGTGCGTTTTTATTAAAATACTTTTTTCGTACATTTTCAAGAAACTTTGCGGTATCATTTAATGCTCTAATTTTTACCGCGCGAGAAAATATTTTTTGTATCCAATTTCCCGTAGGCCTGAAGTTCCTCACTACGGTCCAAACTAGTACGAATAAATACAAAAATAATACTGTACAAAACTCCGATTAAACCAATCCTGACGTATGCGTCCAAAACCTGGGTTATGACAAAGAATATTGAGGGAACCATTGCAGCTTTAGAAAGAAGAATCCTTTGAGTTATCTATGGCCTTGTAAGAGAAAACAATCATTGGCGTCGTCGCTATATCTACCGAGCGCCCGACTCCATCAAGGTGGGCTGGCCATATAATTAGAATGGGTGACAAATACCCCATGAAACGCCCGACTCTCTGTGCCGCAAGGGCGACGAAGACCGGGAAGGCACAAAATGCGATGAATGGACTGCAGCAGCGCAGATATGACAATGTTGGAAGTGAGAAACTGGAGAGGAAGGGCAGCAGACCGGCAAGAGTAGAGGAGACTCCTGGATTCAGCCAAGGCCCACCCAGGGCTGTCGAGCTAATGATGCTGACGTATAAATTGACCTAAATTTAAATTTACTGTCTTATATTTCACTTAAAGATTCTTCTCATCGTTTTTTTGAATCCCTCAAAATAAATATGTGTTTATGTTTTTCCTTTTTAAAAAAAAAATGTTATTACTATTTTATTTTATTTTTACATCTGAGCATGTTTTTCATTCTTTATTTCCATTCTTAATTCTTAATTACTCTTACAAATTTTCTTCATTTGTAATATTATTTCCATTTGTAAATACTCACTACAAACTACAAACTTTAAAATATATTTTTTTCACTTAAATTTTAATTTTTAAACAACTTTCATTTATGTTTTCTTTTTCCTTCTCTTTTTTATACTTTCATAATTAACCTTACATTCAATTGCTTTTTAATATGGAAACTTCACTGGTCCATTAGAATTAAGTCCAATTGTGTAAAATATTAAACTTTGTAACTGTACTGTATGTTTCCTGAATAAAAGAAAATAAAAATAAAAAAATAAATAAAAAGTATATATTTGTTCATTGACGGGCTTATTGCCAAATAGCAATTCATTACAACCAAACAGTAAAATAAAATAACAAACTGCCCGATGAATTAAAAAACGAAAAGTCAAGCAGTAAATTTCAAAGTGCAGCAATTAAAAAATACTAATCAAATATTTTTGATTGTGAAAGTTTTTAATACAATTTCCATAAATAGTACGTTACACTGTGTTTAACGTTTTAAATATGGTTTCCTACAATATTGGATTGTATTAGCTAATATTATTGTCACATAAATGTTTTCTTTTTATGTACCGTCCCAAACGAGTTTTTTTTACAACTCCTGGGAACATAATAATTCATGTATACGTTATATTAATAATCTGTTTTTTTTCTTTTCTAATTATAATTAAAATGGACTTGCACTAAGAAAAATGTCAAAGCAGAAACTGAATCTACAAAATAATATTTTTGTTGCAGTATTTTAAGTGGTGTACAAAACTCTGTGTAGAAAAATGTGGATTTAACCATTCGGGTAATTTCGTCAAAAATGATGGACCAAATAGGTGCGTATTTATAAAATAATATTGTCGAAATATAACAACTAAAATAGGAATCTGGTTTACGTGGCCCCTTTATACATTTACCATTCTGCCTATGTTTAAACATCGTTGATTTGAGTGAAGTAAACAGATACAAGCTTTGAAGAAATACAGATGTTATAACATAGGCAGAATTGAAGATTCGTTTTTCAAAATTCAATATTCGCTTAAAACGTAATTTTTCATGAGAGGGTTTTTTGTGATTCATTTTTGTAAACATTCTTTGTTTAAAAAAATAACACTTTACCACAAAACCTGATGGTTATTAAGAATTCATATTTAGTTTGTAATTTTCTTTTATTTTTCATTAGCAACCAATATAAATGATTAAAATTAGTGATAAAATACCGAGTTTTAAAAAAACTGTTTGACTTCGATAATTTTTTAGAACGATTTTCAGCGAGTTTTGGTGAGTGTTTTTTCAATTAATTGATGCGTCTCGATATCGGCTGTATTTTTTAAAAATTAATGCCATGTGAAAAAACGATCCTTAATAAATTGTGATATTACATAATGTGTAAAGTGGCAACTTAAACCAGCCATTTATAATTTATTATTAAATCATACGAAAAACGATTCTAAATTGTTAATGGTGGTAATACACAATAAATTAAACATAAATAAATAAACATAATAAATCCCTTCGGGGTGAAATCCAGTCCTCGTTTGCAAACATTTGGATAACATAAAATAGAGTTAAATCGTAGTCGTTGGAAATTAAAAATAATGTAAGGGACTCATCATCACCATTTTCCTATCCATACGCATTGGTGCATAAGGTACTGCATTAGTACACTACAAATGCAGCGTATCTCGATCGTCTGCGACATAAAGGCATGATTATTAGTCTTCCACAGTCTTGGAATATTGTATATGTTGCATATTAATTTTCAAACGAGAGTAGCCATTATCTGTGTCCAGGCGGATGAAGAATACAGTTCTGTGTGTGAAAATAAACAAGAACCCTGGACGAGCGCCTTCGAATGGCTGCTCTCAGGAACCCTGACTAAGGAAATCGACTCGAGATAAGTCCGTCTCGTTATTTAATGGTTGAAATGTTAACCTACCATTATTGAGGTTCGAGGTTCGATTACTGGCAGGTTGGACGTAAAATGTTTTATTCGAAGGTTCCTAGACTGGCACTTGAAACGTGAGACTGATGACCTTACCTTCATTTAACGGACGGTCGAACTACTGCGCATTTGGTTTATTAATGCAGTGCTCTATGCGCTACTGAATGCTCGCTGAAAGCAGGATGATGATAATGACGAGATGATGTAATCATCGAGTTGAATACACTCGTCCAGGGTTCTGGTTTTATTTCACTCAAAGAACTGTAGTTTTCAGCGTGGACACTGAGCTTTTAAAATATTTATATTTAATTGTTTTTCTAACATCTCGGAATTACCAAAGTTAATCGCCTGGTGTAGCAGCATTAGCGACAATAAACGACTCTTAATACAATAATTACACAAACAATTATGAACACCGGAATGCAACGATTACACCCAATAATTAGGTTGTATACCCAGGCTTTAGTACGCAGTACGTACCCTCTCTGTGTAGGGGAGGTATTTTCACAAAGGCATAAGAAAGCTATCATCAGGTATATATTTAACCCCTCGACGCTGTGTGTATTGGGAAAAAATAAAGATTCTTATAAAATTTTCGTGTTGCTGTCCGGGTCACAGACTCCAGATCAGAAATTCTAATCAAACTGCGCTCTACCACAACTTTTTTTATCATTACCCGATTTCTAATATCGTGAATTTATAAAATTTATTTAATTTATTATTGATGCCCTGATGCCTCTGATGAAAAGGTTTCACCCCTCTAACTTCTCAAAAATCAACATTTGAAAGAATGAAAGGAATGCGGTTGTTCAATAATTTGAAGAATCGTGAATGTTACGCATGTAAATCTAATAATTTCAGCGAATTTTTAAAAGAAAAATTGCTTACAAACTAGGAATCACAAGAGTTAACTATAACACGGAACTTTTTCTTAATCAATTGAGTCTTTCAAAACTTTGCTTTAAGGTGATTCTAAACAAAAGTATGAAACTAATTATTCATAGATGTCATTTTTTAAATTTTAAATTGAAAAATGCGGTTTTTACATTTATTTTCAATGGAAATTTTACAAATCTTGGTTTTCGGAAACTTTAAAGTATATTAATTGTAACAAACACCATAACAATATAATTTAGGTCTTTTTCATAAAATGGTGTACAAAACAAAAAAAAGAAAAGTTTTTTTTGTTTTGTAAGTAAATATTTTGTAACTTAATAACGATTTTATCTGCATCTTTAAAATACATCTAATATCCTAGGAAGTTAGCTACAGACGTTGTCTACGAAAAATTGCAAAAATTGCAAAAACTCAAATATTTCATTTTTATAATAACGTTAATAAAACAACTATGTTTTCTACCTACCAAAGCTAGTTTCAAAGCTACACAAGCTTCTTTTTCAATGTATAATCCCGTTCATATTCAACAAGAATGATATTTTTTTTTTGCTTTTGCTATTTTTTAATTTGTATACCATTCACATTAATTAAAAATAATTACGAATAAAATTTTATGCAATCAGTAAAATACTATTTTGAAATTATTCCGAGATCAAGAAATTTGTATAGTTTTGAAACCGGCTGGTAGAAAAATATTTTTTTTTTAAAAGGAATAAATAAAATGAGTTTGTTTTATGAACCACTTATTTATTATCACAACCGACTAGTTTCGGTAACTCACGTTGCCTGAAAAGAAACAGTAAACAGTGGGTGTAGATAAGGTTAGAGAGGGGGGGGGGGGGTAATTGTGTTTTTGGTGGGGTTAGACTTTGCAGGGAAAATATTAAAAATAGGTCTTTGACTTAAATTTAATGGATTATTTATAATATTTGATTTCGAGGATTTCCAAATTATTCAATTGAAAAATAATTTGGTTTAAAACAAAGTTATTTTATTATTATTATAATGAATTACCACAAAGTTAGATCATTCAATTTTTATAAATTTAATATTATTTCATTTTTAAATTACGATAAATCTTCACAAAACATTTAATGGAGTCTCTTTTAAAATCATACCAAATTAAAGTTGATTCAATGAATAAATTGTGCCCATTTAAAAACTTTGGTCATGAAAGGGTTAACCTGTGAAAGCAGGTATCGAATTCCACGGAATTTCCATATACATTACAGTGTAAAGATAAGAAAGTTAAGCTACGGCTTAAATATTAAAAGATATTATAATACAAAGGATTATTGAGTTTACATTTTAAAGAATTGCTTGTTTTAATATAATACCGATACTTACAACATGTTTAAATTGTGAAAACATTATCAAAGTTTATTGTTGTTGGTGCTGATAAAATCTTTATAGTGTGCTTCTTACCTAATATAATTTGGATAAGTCCAAATGTTTGTAGACTAACAATGGAAGTTAATCTTATAATATGAGAAATCAAACGATGATTTGAGTCTACTGAACATTTTGTTTTATTTTTACAAATTTAAAAACAAAAATATCGTGGCAACTGTTTCGCCTTGTTAGAGCATTTTCAAACAAATGTAACGATTAGATGGATTGAATGTCATTATTAGTAATACATGTATATTAATAATAATTGTGGGAAAAACCAATAGTTAAGGGCAAGACTAAGTGTTTAATAGGTAATGGGGAATTTAGGTATTTATATTTGTATTTCGGAAAAAATTTATAACAAAGTAATTATTTATTGACATACATGTATGTATTGTTAGATAATTAATGCAGTTTTATATATTTAAATAATTGCTGTGGAAATTTCTCCTAAAATTTAAATTATGCACTAACAGTTAAATAAAAAAAAACGTAAAAAATAAAGGGAATTAATTAAGGCATAAATAAAGTAATTGCTATAAAAAAATACAAGGGTCGCCTATAAGGAAGTGTCAAAAAAAATTACCGGATTCATGCACATATCACCGCCAAATAGTTAAATCAGCCACTCAATTAGACGACTGGCTGTTCATCAAATGCAAGCATTCAATTAAATGGCTAGGCCGTTCGCTGAATGAATTAAAATAGCTCAACGTATTGGCTGGTTAAAAATTAGCCCCTTCGAAACGACTGAATCAAAAGCCACTGCCAAAAACGAAATTCTTAGGTCTGGTCATGTTACAACAGACAGAGCCAATGGGCATGCATGACAGGATTTTATTTTTATTTTATTTTATTTATTTCGAATACAAACAGGTTAAATGAATAATTAAAAAAAAAAACTACATAAAATGTATACATAGTAGGGCCTGCCATCCAATTATATGTATTCACTAAATAATACTGTAATAAAGCGACGACGGCTCGAAGTTTAAACTATATAAATAATAAATATACTATATATTAAAATAAGATAAATATGGACAAAACAAGGAGATAGTGGAAAGGAAAAGAAGGAAATTGATAAGGAGTGGTAAAGGATGATTGAAGGAAAGTGAGAGTGGAAAATTGCATTTGATTTAATGATCAAATGAATTATGAATGAAGAGCATAAATCAAGCCTATTAATTCTCTCCTTTACATATTGTTATGTACATAAGATGTATGAATGTGGAAAATGCTAGGAATGTATGTTAGGATAGACGTGTGTGAAGGTACTATCCCCTCTGCTTGCCCATACGCAAAATAAATTGATGGTAGTAGTAGTATTAGGGTTGTGGTCCTGAGGTTAGTGTTGCGGACTCACGGATAAGAATTACGAGGTTTAAACCCCACTCTACCTCAACTTGATTCCCATTTTTTAATAGTGAGTTATTACAACTCGTTAAAAATTTAAATATTTGGGTAAATCATAAAAACACTAATATTTCTATTTCCTTTAGAGATTTGAAAAAAATCTTTCTACGTCATAAAAAAGCGGGAATTTTCTAAATAAATTATTTAACTATAGGGATTTTTCAATAGAGTTTATAGGGGCGTTAAAATACAGCAATTTTTTAAAAATGTATTTAGTTTTGTCAATAATTAATGCTGTAGTAAAAAAATCAGGAATCATTAGCATCCCTATTGTGAGGTTAGGTTAGGTTAGGTTAGTATGTTACATTTTTACGTGAAGCGGAAACACAACCCGTAAGGTTTAATTTAAAAGCTCACCGAGAAGGCGCCGCGACGCCAAATATATTCAGTTATGTACGGTGTTTATAATCTGCTGTAATCTTGTTTGTTTAGGGCCCAACGACAAAAATTGTTATGAAAAAATCTTGATTATTTTAATGAACGTACTGTGCAAGTTTATTTGTCCTGAAACTGTCCTAAGCTTTTAACAAAAATTTAGTGTTTTATGTAGGACATTTATTATTATTACATATTATTATTATCGTAATGTTACATAAACGAACTTCAGAAGAAATAAAGTGGGTATTGGGTATGATTTCATTATAATATCAATGTGTTGCAAAGAACTAAAGCGATATGTTGTCGTTCCGAGGCTAAGGGAGGGGCTGAAGTGTTGGTAGGGTGGGTGGGAGTGGGGGTGGGGGTGGTGCACCCCTCCACTGGATTACATTTCCCACCGTATTACGAAGTCATGTGGATTGTCGAAAAGATTTTTTCTTGGAAAAAGTTCACGTACGCTTTTGCCGGAATTTTTCTCGTTAAAGGAGTATCAATGGAGTCTACAAATTGGGGCATTGAGGATTTATTTGCATTATTTTGTATTTGTATTACATATTTCCAGTTACTTGTTTTTAGTAAGTAGGGAGTTACATATTATATAATATAAACAAATGGTTGCATACATTTGACATCAATCGTTTTTTATTTTTAGTTTTTATTTATTGGGGATATCAACAGTAATACATGTAACAAAAATATAACAAATAAAATATACAGAGAATAAAACCAATGACAGATATCCACAGAAATACATTAAATACACGTACAATACATACAATTAATAAATGCGTTTGTAGTGTCTAGAGTCGATTTTATTTTTATTTTATTTTATTTAGAAAACATACAGTCATACAAAATCAGTATTAAAAACAACAATTTTTTAACATAAAAAGACCAATTAAGTTTTCATAAATTAAAAAGATATAAACATTAAATGTGACAAAAAATAAAAAATAAATAAGAATTTTAAGTGAAAAAAAGATAATTGTTGACATTTGCGTTTTCCATGGAGGTAATAAATTAAAATAAATAAAAATACCGAATGTACACTCCGAGCCATCCACGCACACACATGAACGCACATATAAAACATACACAAACATATACATTACATGCGGCACATATGCATAGCATAAACCACTCAAGATGTACATTCAGCAACTATCCCAAATAATCGACCCCATGAAGAAATTTTCTGTACAAATGCAACGTGCAGTTAAAAATGTCTACATCAATACTGAGTCCGTTATAATTTCTACAGGTGCGTCTAATGAATGAATTCGAGGTATAATTGTTTTTACAAGTTGGTACATAAAAAAGGGAATTTAATCTAGTATAGCGAAGAGGACAACGGAAACCAATATTTTGTAAAAGATACGGCGAATCAACTATGTTATTGAGAATTTTGAAAAGAAAAAATTAAATCATATCTAAGGCGCCTTTTTTGTAGTGATTCTATATTAAAATTGATCAAAGATGCGCCGTAATCATTTTCAATGTTACCAAAACGATATTCCAGGCTCCTTATAAATTTCTTTTGAATGTTTTCAATTTGATTAATATATACATTATATTGAGGGGACCGATTATTGTAATGGTATCTATGCAGGTCTACCAATGAACAAAATGACTCGCCTACAATCTGTATTGAATGCAGCAGCGAGACTTATTTTCGGAATCTCTAAGTTCAGTCATATCACTCCACTACTTCGGGAACTACACTGGCTACGTTTTCCACAGAGGGTCGAATACAAACTCTGTTGGCTTATGTATAAGTCACTGCACAACTCGGCTCCGGAATATCTAAGGGAACTATGCATTCCAGATGAACTAGCTGACAGGCGTCTCACGCTTAGATCAGCTACGTCTACGGCGAGAGGAAAAGTTATTATACCTCTACGCAAACAGCGCACTAAATTTAGTGAACGCGCATTTGCGGTCGCAGGCCCTATGGCATGGAATGCTCTCCCAGCAGAGGTGCGAGGCTGTGAAAGTGAAGTGATGTTTCGGAAAAAACTTAAAACCCACTTGTTCTCTAAATCATTTGAATAAATCCGTAGCACGTGACAACAAAATAAATTATTTTAATTAAATTACAAATTTAAAAGCTTCAATTAAATTAACTTAACAATAGAATCACCATGTAAAGCGCCCTTGAGGTATTTTATTACGAAAATGGCGCTATATAAGTTATCCATAATTAATTAATTAACTAGTGTGTTTGTGTGAGTGTAAGTGAGTGAGAGGGTGGGTGAGTGGGTGTTTTATTGGAATGAGGGTGTCAAGTGTCGAAAATATAAAATATTAAGAATTAGAGATAAAATTTAATAAATTAAAATAAAAAGACTTTATTATTGAAACTAAGTATAAGACAAAAAAGTATGTTTTAAGACGCGCATTTTAAATGTTATTTTTTTACAATCAAATGGATCAATAAGGGGAAAGTTCAAATTATGTTCACTAGCAAAACGTATAAGTGGAGAGTTCTGGGCATAGTTCGTACGAACTGCTGGCACATGAAATAGAGAGCTCGACGTGTGACGGGTGCGGTTGCCGGGGACATTTAATGATAACTCCGACAAAAGAGCCGGACTATCTAGGCGTCCACTTAGTATGTCATAAAGCACCCCCATGTCCAACAGTAGACGGCGATCTTCTAAAGTAAGCAAGTGGTGTTTTTTGAAAGGAAGACATATAATTGAGATCGGTATACCTGCATCTCCAGTTAAGATGTCTAAGAAATGTCCATTGAATTTTCTCAAACTTTTCTTTATGTGTGACATATTGTGGATACCAAACAGAAGACGCATACTCGAGCAAACTGCGAACATGAGCAAAGTAGACCATTTTAATACACGCGATATCTTTAAATACCTGACATGTACGAAGTACAAAACCAAGGTTTCTATGTGCACGGGTCAGTATGTCATCGAAGTGATTCTCAAATGTAAGTTTGCTATCAAGAATAACACCCAGATCGCGTACGGTATCAACTCTCTGAACAGGTTGGTTTTCTAATCTATGATATGGGATGGGATGTCGACCTCGCGAAAAAGAAATAAGCAAACACTTTGATACATTGACGTTAATACGATTTTTCAAATAGTATTCTGTCGAACGGTTTAGATCATCTTGAAGTTTAAGACAGTCAAGGGGATTTTTTACTTTGAAGTATATTTTTTTATCATCTGCGTACATCAAAAACCTTGCGTTCATAAATACAACATAAATATCATAGAGATCCGCGTTGTAAAACAATGGTCCCAAATGTGAACCCTGGGGTACTCCTACTGGGGTTTCAGAATGTTTTTTTACTCTGTGAAAAATAAGTGTATTTGTTTTAGAAATTTTATATTAAAACAACTTTGTTTTTAACCACTTATATTTTCTACCGACCGATTTCAAAGCTATACAATTTTCTTTATCAAGGGATACAGGTATACAAGGTAATGAATTCTATCCTTTTTTAAAAAAAAATATAGCATTGGAAAGCCAACAGACATTTATAAATTTATTTATTATTTATATGTAGACATTTACAATTATATTATCATAAATACATATCATAAAGTCCAATTAGAGGCTTCCGTATAAAAATTTTATGGTAAATGTTGATGCAGTATTATTATTTTTTTTATTAATTTTATTTATTTATTAGTTATTAACAATTAAAAAATAAATTATTGCCCGAATATATATTTTGTGATGTTCAGCGTAATGATGAAATTCACTATCCATTACTATTCGCTATCCTACGAGGGGAGGTGAGGGTTTTTGACTCCCCAAAACAAGAATCCAGGCAACTCAAAACAATCTGTATCATAAAGGACTTAAGATGTAATGAGTTGCCTGCGGAGATTAGGGATGCTGGGTCCAAAGCATCGTTTCGTGGGTTGGCGATGACTTTTGTTAAAAACAAACATCCATATGGGTAGAGTGTCATCAGAAAGCCTCTGAATTTTATAACAATGTTTTGTTTTTGAAATGATTTTTTAATTTTTTTTTGTTTGTTAGGTAAGGTATAACTAGATGTTCAAAATTTATTTGTACATCTATTCAAAATAAATACAATACTACTACTACTACTACTACCATCACGCCATTTCCCCATAGGGGTAGGCAGAGAGAATGGACCGCCACACACGTCTATCCTGGCATACAATCCTAGCCTCTTCCACATTCATACATCTTGTCATACATGCCCTACGGTTTTGTCTGCTTTTGACATGACCAGACTTAAGATTTTGGTTTATCTGATCATACCACGTCTTCCTTGGTCGTCCTCGTCTAACGTTACCGTGTATTTTCGCCATATATACTTGTTTTACCATTCTTTCGTCGTCCATACGTTCTACGTGACCAAACCATCTCAGAGACCCTTTCTTAATCTTATCAATTATACTTATCTCAGATTTACACTCTCGCTTGATTTCATCATTCGTAACCCTGTCATACATTGATAAATACAATACAATACATAAAAATGGTACATAACATAAAACAACTAATCATATACACATTATAATATTACTAAAATGTCAATGTAATACATATTATTAAAAATAAATCTATTTTTTAATGTTGGTCACACAGTTTTTTTTATATTTTATTTTATTTAGTTGCACATTATAATATATGTTTAGTTGACCATACAGCGTACATTTATAATATGCCTACATACAGAACTGCTCATAACCTGCATAATATAGGCTTCGGATTCAAGGCGCAACATCATAACTTTTTTTGTAGATTTCATTTTTAAAGGAAGTTAAAGATATGTTATTAATATCAATACAATATAATTGATGACCAATCAATTTTTGAAAGATTTAGTGGAACATTCCATTTTTTTAAATTTTATCAATGTTTACTTAATATTATGCTGCGTATGGAGTTAATAAATCAGAAATATAAAGAAAAAAATAATAAATAACTAAATAAACAATATTTCTTTTAGACTACTCCTATCTAGATTTCAAGATCGTATCCATCTCTAATTACGCTCCCCATCTTTTCAAGACAAAAAGACTTGATTAATTAGGTCCATACCCAGCAAAATATTTATTTATTTATTTATTTATTTATTTATTTACGGACAAAGTCCATTATAAACATTACAATTAAAAGAAATTTTTACAAAGGAATAAAAAAATATAAGGAACAGAAATAAGCAGCAAAGACAGATGATAGATTTTTTAGATTAAGTAAAAAGCATAGGCTAACTATACAGATTCTTTAGCTGATTTGTAAAGAAAGACATCCTTACACCATAATAATCAAGATCTTGATGATCGTTCACCCGCCTGATCATTCTGGGCAAAGGCGACTGTGCACCATAATTGGTCCTGTAGTGACCGAGGAAAAGCATTTCATTATTTCTTAGTCTACGGGTGGGAACGTTAAAAAGAATCTTTTGCAAAATTTCAGGGGCATCAATGAGACAGTTCATAATTTTATACATGCAGATTATATCTGCAATGCATCTGCGTTTTTCAAGACTTGATATGCTTAAAAACCTCTCCATATCAGAATATGAATAGTCTCCTCTTTCCAATCCCATCTTCCATGCAATTTTTCTTATAAAACGATGTTGAACTGATTCAAGGCGCTTGATATGAACAGCATAATGAGGGGACCAGATTACAGATGCATATTCAAGAATAGGGCGAACTAAAGAGCAATAAAGTGTTTTAAGTGTAAGCATACTTTGGAAATCAGACGTAGTTCTATTAATAAAGCCTAAAATTTTTAAGGATCTGTTTACTATATTATCAAAGTGTTCCAGAAAAGTTAGTTTATTATCTAGGATCACTCCAAGATCTCTTATAGAGGTGACAATCGAAAGAACTTGGCCATTAAGTTTATAATCAAAAATAAAAGGATGTTTACATTTATGGTATGAAATAATTTTGCATTTATCGATGTTAAGTTCCATGTTATTAGTTTTGCACCAAGTATGAAATGCATTTATGTCTTCTTGGAGTCTGACACAGTCATCAATATTTTTAATTAGCTTAAGTATCTTGTTATCGTCAGCAAAAAGCCAGAATTTTGTAAAAGAAAAAACATTAGCAGCATCATTAACAAACAGATTAAATAGAAGAGGGGCCAAGTGGGCACCCTGTGGTACACCAGAAGTTACTAGGAAGCTATTTGATATGAAGTTATTGATTTTTACACTTTGTTTTCTATGTGAGAGGTAGGATTTTAAAAACGATAAAAAGGGATCTCTAATGCCTACAGCACGAAGTTTAGCACATAAAATGTTGTGATCAACTTTGTCAAAGGCCTTGGAGAAGTCTGTATACAGTACATCAGCTTGGAGATTATTCTCGAACGCTGTAAAAATAGTATCAGTAAAAGAAAGCAAATTGGTCGTCGTTGATTTGGCTGTCCTAAATCCATGCTGCTCCTCAATCAGCACATTTTTAAATATAGGTGTTATTTTTTTTGTAATAATTGATTCGAATAGTTTAGGTACAGGAGATATCATTGAAATGGGTCTATAGTTAGTTACGTTAGATTTATCACCAGATTTGAATATCGGTCTTATTATAGAAATTTTCCAAATATCAGGAAATACACTCGTTGTTAAAGACATATTAAACAGTAAAGACAGAGGCTTGGCAAGACTAGATTTACAATT
Source organism: Micrasema longulum (assembly GCF_059751315.1). Lineage (NCBI taxonomy): Eukaryota > Metazoa > Arthropoda > Insecta > Trichoptera > Brachycentridae > Micrasema > Micrasema longulum. The sequence continues at coordinate 149,903 of NW_028278311.1, forward strand.
TGATAGTAGTATTTCAGGAATACCATCTGGACCAATACATTTACCATTACCAAGTTTACTTAGAGCGATTCTGACATCCTCAGCTGACACTTCACAATTATTCAGGTCTACAGTATTAGTATAGCTAAATAAGGAATTAACATTGGAAGAATTATTAACATATACTGAAGAAAAATGCGTTGCAAAAAGATTAGCTATGTCGGTACCATTAGATGCGTGTTTATCTTTAAGAAACATACTTATTGGCAGATCGTTATTGAAACGCTTATTAGAAACAAAACTCCAAAACTTTTTGGGATTTATGGACAACATTGTTTCAGTTTCATTGATGTATGATCTATAACAATTGGATGATTCAGACTTCGCAAGTTCTCTTAGTTGAGAAAATTGTTGATAAAATTTGAGATTCCCAGTTTGTTTATAAAGTTTGTGGATCCTTTTCTTTTTCAAAATCAGAGTCTTTAAATCAGAGCTAAACCATTTTGGAAACTTAGGTTGAATAAAATTTCCTTTTGGGATAAATTGTTCCATCCCAATTGCGACTTTATCATTAAATAAGATGACTGCATCATTTATATGAGAATTGCTTAGAATACTGTTCCAATCAATTTCTGAAAGATATTGACTGAGGCCAGCATAATCACCATCTTTAAATTTAAGATATAATGAGTCATTAGGTTTGAGTAAGTTATTAGAAAATGAATGGCAAATATCTCCAGAAAGTGGAGGGTGATGTTTATCGACTGGTAATAATGGATCAATGGATTCAATTAATATTTAGTTAATATTGATAAAATTAAATAGGATAGAATTAATTAGTTAAGTATACCATGATAAGGTAGGATGTGTAGCTTTAAAACCGGTCGGTAGAAAAAGAAAAAAAAAGTGCTTAAAAACAAAATTATATTAATTTATTTTATTGAACTTCTTTTGTCATAATCAACCTACATACAGTCAGGGTCTACGTTCAACGCGCACGGAAGGAATGTGGTAGTGTGTTGTGACCTTGTCTGGTTGAGTTAAGACAAAAAATAGTTGGTCTTTATTCCCGAATATATTATATTCTTGAAAACTGAGGCGCCAATTTTTATCGAAGCTCTACCAGGCAGCGTCAAAACACATAACCGCATTCCTTTCGCGCGTTGAACGTAGACCCCGACTATGAGTCCTTTGTCCTGTACGGAGTTGGGACAGACAAACCAAAAATAGAAATTCTAAATAAAATATACAAGAAAACAATTATTATAATTATATCATGAAATTATATAAATTGTTGAATTGACCTCAAATTGAATTCATTGTTAGATATGATTTTTTAAAAAAAAATATTTTTCATTTTTCATTTTTAATTTTTTTTTTTACAATAAACATGAGTGATAAAAGAGAGTATTAAAAAAATAAAGCATAATTACATAGCAATGAAATACATATTAATAGTAAACCAAAAAATCCCACAAAGGCATGGCCTGTTCGTGGGTATACAAGAAAATGTTAATGAATTTTTGCTCCTTTAATAAATAATGGACAGTTATAATATTTTTGTGTAACGTAAGAAAGAAAAAATAAAATGTTGTTGTAATTAAAAGGGAAATAAAAAATATTTAAAAAAAAACACACACAAATATTACTTATTATTAAAGGGCAAAAAAATATAAAGAGAAAAAAAGAGTTCATATCTTTAGTTTAAATCCAGGATAGTGCGTGTTTTTTAAAAGAAGGAAAATTTACAACAACTAATGTAAATTGATAGATCTGTGTTTTCAGAAATAATGTATTATAAATGCACCAAAATAAATGCAAGTGATGTCAAAATAGTGTTTAATTGAATAAATACTATAAAAGAAGAAGATAAAAATATGTTACTCCATCTTGTTCAATATGTTGCTGACCTGTCTTAGAAATGGCACTACCAAGAGAGACAAGTTGGTAAAATAAAGAGTGACTATTCGATCAAGCTTTCGATCAAAGCTTTAATCGACCCCATGAATTTAATTACCTCGGTTCTTGGATAACGGACGATGGCAGCTGCGAGCTTGAAATCAAATCAAAAGACCTGGGATGGCTAAAAGAGCGATGACAAGCTTGGAAAAGATATGGAAGGACGGAAACATATCGAAAGCGAGAAGATGAGATCGGTCAGAACTTAAGTTTAAAAAAAATAAATTATATGCGACAGAAACTTGGACAATAAGAACAAAATAATGCAACATTATAGATGCCTTTGAGATGTGGTGCTGGAGGCGTATGCTAAGAATACCACGCACCAATCCAACGCCTCCTTTCTTCAGTATCTGAAGTTGACGGCCAAACTCTGGACCATATGCCTCATATGAGTTCTCCGATATTTTGGTCATCTCACAAGGAGAGAGGAAGATTATCTGGAAACGCTTGTTGTGGTTGGTAGCGTAGAGGGAAGAAGACGACATAGTAGGTCTCCCGCACCCTGGTCGGGCTAGATAAAAACTGCAACAGGCGCTTCGTTTGCGGCAGCTCTCAGAAATGCGGGGTGCCGAGGCTGCCGAGACAAGTAGACTGCAGTCTCAAGATTATGACATGTTGGTCACGTTCCTCAGTCATGAGGTAGGTTCCGACTTGGAACAAGATTTGACCAAAAGTTTTTATATTTTTTACATGATTTAAAACAATTCTCGGCTTCAATGTATTTTAACTTTGACGTTTCAATTATGTTCTATTTATTTCATGTTCGTGTGTGTTTGTCTTTATTCTAGCAGTATTTGGAATTATATTTATTTTTGTTTATAAAATGAGATTTTTTAATTTTATTTACTCATTATTTTTTTTACAATATACATAAGAGGTAAAACAGGGTATTAAAAAAGATAGTTACATAGCAATTAAATACATATGAATGAAATACATATTAACCGTAAAAATAGTAAACAAAAAAATCCCACAAAGGCATGACCTATTCGTGGATGTACAAGAAATATTTATGAATTTTTCCTCGTATAATAAGTTGACAGGTATAATAATTTTGTGTTATATAAGAAAGAGAAAAGAAAATATTCTGTAAAATATTATAAAGTACTTTTTTATTTTATAGTAATTAAAAACGAAATAAAAAATATTAAAAAAAACATTGAAATATTCCTTATTATTAAAGGGCAACAAAATATATCATGGAAAAAAAGAGTTAATATATTTAGTTTGAAACCAGGATAGTGCGTGTTTTTTAAAAGAAGAAAAATTTTGGAAGTTTGGGATCAATGAAATATTATCAGTAAAAAAAGAACAAAAAATTGTTAATAAATTTTATTGTTTGTCTTTTGAGTCATTTATTTAAAATAGCATGAATAAAATCATATATTAAAAAATGTACAAGTGACTAACATAGGTTTTCTGTAACAGGTAAATAAAACCTGTTGACAAAACATTTTTAAAATTAATTATTTATGGTTACATTTTACTTTTGAATTATGTCATTTTTTTGCGGAAAAACATATATTTTATTGATTCTTATTTAATAATTTGTTTTTGTGGATTATTTTTAGAAAATTTCTTTAAGATGTAACTGATTAAAATGCCTCAAAATAATTTGTTTGAAATAATGCTTGCGGAGCAGAGTAGAGTTTAAATTTCTTCATAAAAGTATCACGTTATATTTATCTGATTTCCGTATCGAGGAAAATAAAAACTGAAATACAATTCACCCCCAGGTCAACATCCCTTTCAAGTCGAAGAAAACTTGCTCAACTTCCAACAAACATTATTAAGAGATCTTTAACGACAAACTGACCCCTCTGCCGTGCAACGACTATAATATGTTATATTTATTACCAATAAATATGTTTTTATATTTATTAATTAAATAAAAAAAATAACGTACAAAAATAATATACCGAATGACCCAGTTAAGTTTTTTTTAAATAACTAGATATAAACAATAGTTCCGAAATTCATAAAATAATAATGTTTTTCATAGTTTGTTCAGAAGAAAAATTGAAATTTTGTTTAAATGACTAAATTATTAAATTATATAAACCCGTGATATAATTGAACTATTTTATAAATGTATGATAATTTATTTATTTATTTGTGGTCCAACGAATCTTTAAAAAATATATATAATAAAAATTATAATCATAACTGTAAATAAATTACATCATAAAATAATTATTAACTTTAATACATGTATATATATATATATATAAATTACAACAAAAAAAAGTTGAGAAAAAACAAACAAAAAATGTAAATACGTAGAAAGTATAAATACAAATGGAACAAAACATCTATTATACAATAACAGTTATGAAAAATAAACATAGATTTTAAAAAAATGTTCAAAGGAAAAAAATTAACAATGCAGTTTTAAGAAAGTAGCCGTTAAGCCAAAAACACTCGTTCAGGATTCTGATTCCATTTCACACACAAAACTGTATTTTTAATCCATCCGGACACATAATAACTTTTTTATAATTATTTTACGTATTTGTAAATTTAAATATTAACTTATGTCAAAATTTAACTTAACATTTTACCTGTAAATTTGAGCTAATTATATTACCTATTAATTTAGGTTAATTATTTTACAGGTCAATTATGTTACTTTTCATCTCATCTGTAAGTCCCGAGTAAAAATTAATTTTATCCTTATAATGTCATGGATATAAATGCAAAAAGAGTCAAGCTGGTATTTATTGTAAATTACTGTAATAAAAAAGTAATATATAGATAATTTTGAAATGTAAATAACAATGTTACATTATTAGGATCGCATAATTAATAAATGTATTTTTTATAACGGAACCTTTTTATTTCACCTCAACTATGTTGATAAACCATAAATTGGGTATGATTCTCGTTACAAACAACTTTGAGAGCATGGAATCCCACAAAGTAAATGCCTCTTCAATTAATAGCCATTTGGAACAAAGGATCATCGCTTTGGCGTTCTACTCCCTGTTCCACACTTATTCCACGTAAAGGGAAAATACAAGTTAAAATAAGTATATTTCGTGTAGAGCCATCAAGTTTCTAAGGGTGAGTTATCGATCGAGCGGCCCCCTAGTCTCCCGGAGCCACCCTTCCCGCCCACACCCGTCCGCCGCCACCCCGTCCTGCCACTCAACGGACGTGATCTGTGAAAATATAACCAAAGGATGTTTAAGGGAGGAATAGTGTTAATGTGTTTTGCCTATTAAAATAATTAAGCCATTGCTATCTTTATTTATCGCTTTATTATCGGATCTAATTATTTAAGAAAAAAAACGGCACATAAACAAAACGTGCAGTTTATTTCCAAACCTTGCGAAATATAATGTACTTACCGCATTGATAGCAAATATTGTGATTGATTTATTTATTAACGGTTCAAAGAACCTATTACAAAATAATCACAGCAGTGAACAAATTAGAATTTATTTATTTATTTGACAAATTTGGAGTCTGCACTACTTTACGGGCTGTTTAATCCATTACGTAATGCAGCCTGTAAATATAAGTTAGAAATTTATGAATAAAAATCAGAAAGCTTCTAAACTGTCGATATGTACAGAAAAATAGATCCATGTTCAGCAAGCGAATTGCCCTATTAATATTAATTAATCGATTGTGGAATAATCTACCCACTAATGTTAGAGACGCTCCTTCTTTATTTACATTTAAGTCAAGATTGAAATGTCACTATCTAAATATTTAAATTGTTCCTTTATCCTTCTCCTTTCCTTCCCACCCCCTTTCCTCTCTTCATAGTAAAGTGTTAATTTTTAAAATATATTTTCATTTGGTTAATCTTTGTTGTTAATTTTATAAAATTGTAAAATTCAATATTTATGTATTTATATATCAACGGTTCAAAGAACCTTTTACAATAAAAAGTTTTACAGAAATAACCACAGCAGTGAACAATTCATAACTTATATACAATATGAAATATAACTATATAATTTAACTAAATAATTAAAACTAAACAAATTAGTATTTTTTTTTTTAAACTGCAAAAAAGTTAAAAAAAAACCTAAAAATATAAGATGACAAATAAAAGATAACAAATTGAAGTGAGAAAACCCTATGTTCTAAATATAAATATAGCAAATTAAAATTGAGAATAATTTAACATAAACATAAAGTGACTTGTATTTAGCTAGGGTATAATGAAAAAGAAAAATTATGCTACAATAAGAATTATAAATAATACGTTTTTTGGATCAATGTAAAGGTTAAATAATCTTAATAACACCTTTATATTATCAGTTGGTTGGAATTTGGCAATGAAACCACAAATGTACAATTTATATATAAAGAAATAAATAAAAATACGTATCCAAAAAAACAAAGTTAAATTTATTTATTAAAAAATTAAGTTAAATTTTAATATGTCCATGTATTTGTAATTTTTTCAAACTGAAAGGTTTGGGTAGGTAGGAAGAAATTTGCTTTAAGGAAATATGCCTGCCCTTATAAGCATATATATTGTATATGTATATAAAGTGTTAAATAAATAAATATTAATGGGTGAATTCTGACTTGTATTAGTGTGCGTGCTTCTGGATGTGTAAAACAGTGCATGAGATCTCGCTCTAGTATAATTATTGGGAACATACAAGCTGATCTCTTTCAGTATATTTGAATTATATTATATACTTCCAGAAATCAGCTCATACTAGAAAATTTTCCCAGAAAACAGTTGATGACGAGATTCGAGGGTGTTGTAATTCAGCATAATTAAGAGATAAGTATAGCAAAAATCGCTTTCGAATTTTCTCTATTTCAAGGATGTGGTTTGATTCAGAAGGATCCCAAATGATGGAACAGTATTCTAGTATGCTGCGGACTAGTGTATCATACATTGTGCGAATTGCGGTAGTATTATTGAAATATCTAGAGTTTTGAAGTACACCAGTTATGTAAGACACGATATAAAAAATAATTTATTTAAAAATAGTTTTAACTAAATAAAAAGAAAACAAACAACAACATAAAATAAAGCAACAGTAAAAAAGAAATATAACATCGGTAAAAAGAAACAACCCTCTTTATACCCAAATATTATTACTATATTTTAATAATGTATCATTAGTTGAAGGATTGATTTCCGTTAATTTTACTTCTTATATTGTAACAATACACAGTATAACAAAATTTCGTCTATTTAGTTTATTGTATGAGATAACTACCTATCTGCAAATAAAATAAGTACTCTTTTCCCGCGTTTTGTCAAATAATATAAAAAATTGGCTACATATCACCGCATACATATATTTGGTTTACAAGTGACTAAATATTTTCCCTCAAGTGTGTCTTAAAGTTACCCAAAATATAAACTTAAGCAAATAAAATATGATTCCTTTAAATTTGTAGGGTTTTGTAATATTTTTTGTCAATAGGACTTTTTACCATATCCGCATTATATGGCTGAAAGATTTTTTCATCTCTTTGCCAATCTAACGGAAAAGTAAAGGGTAAACAAGAGGAAAAATGATACCCTCTTATGGTTTGGTCTAAACTTACACCTTTTCAAATCTTCTAGGGCTGAGGTATCATAAATCTACATTGCATTGTAATATTATTGAATGGATTAAAATAAAAGCTGTATGGGACAATATTATTATGATTAGAGAGGAATGTTTTTATTTAATGAAATGATCGAAGAAAATAAAAAGTACAGTCAAGAATACAAAATATTCCAGAAAGAAGTTAAAAATTATATTCATAATCTTTTTTGTAGCATTTATTTAAAACACGGTATATTTTGTAGTTTTTTTTAAATATTTATCAAGCAAGAATAGAAAGGAGATCATCGCATAAAGTGGCTACATAGTATGGTAACAAGAAGAGTTCTTTTATTTTATTTTGCGTTATGAAAAACGTTGAGATATTATATATCGTCTCTAAAATAACAACACCGTGTAAGTTATTTTTACAGGATCATGAAAAACAGCATAATTTATTAAAATACTTAACCAAATTACGACTTAAAGTGTATGAAAATGAAACGCTTATCCATGAACTGTCACCTATTAAAAACTCTAAGCCAAATTTTTCTTCAATTCAATGAAATAAGCAGTTTTTATCGCCGTCCTGTAAAAATATAAAAAAAGACTTTCGCGGTGTTACTCAAGGGACGGTATCTGAAAATAATAATCTGAAAAATAATTTTGTATCGAAAATCGATAAGAAAACAATGATATAGACTCTACGTCTATGAGGAAAAGCAAGATTTTTAAGATACGAGTTTTTTAAATCTCTTTATTCCTGCCAAGGAAAAGTTTTGCGCAAGACTATACTTGCGTTGCTTCTTTGTTCATTTAAAAGAGCATTTCTCAAAGGGGGCGATAGCGCCCTCTTGTGGGCGCTGAAGGCCTTCAGTAAAGCGGTAGAAGACCCAGAGATAATTGGGGGCATTGAGGCAGTTTGAGCTGATTTTTAAAAACGCCAAAATATTACGTTTTCCTGATATTTTCTACAAAAATTAATTTCATGTCTGTTTTTGTTTTATTCTTAGCTCGTGTGCTGTGTTTGTAAGAATCAAGTTCTGACAAGTTTTTGTCAAACACCGCGACAGGATTATCGATGCTTGTTCTAACTTGCTCAGTACAATTTGTTTTTAACTTATAAAGACTATGACTCGTTTAAAAATAATAATTGCAATATCTAGCCGTTTTGAAGACGCGCAACAGACGGTAAGTTTAAACATTTTAGGGGGTTCTGGATTTTTTTTCGTTCTCAAATCAGGCGGTGGGCGAAATAAATTTGAGAACCGATGATTCAAATCATCAAGGAATCTTGTATTTCCTGAATATAGATTATTTATATAAGCTTTGCATTTAGCGTCAGTTTTCAGTTTTTTATATAAATTTAGTTATTATATATGTATGTTTATTTGTTTTACCATATAAGAGCAATATAATATTTATAAATTCTTTAAAAATCTGACTGTATTGACGTATTAACAAACAATGACATAAACAAAGACCGAACTATGTTGAGTAAATGGACAAACACAAACTTACTTACACTTAATGAAAAAAGCAATATTATCCGTTTTGTATCTAGAAAAAAAAGTCATAAAATAAATGCTTATATACACGAAGAACGACTAATGGAAATTGAACTTGTTAAATATTTAGGACTAACAAAAGACAGACAATTAACATGGACAACCCACATCAATATTGTAATTAGCAAAATAGATACATTATCGAGTCTTTTTTCAAAACCCAAAAACTTTGTTCCAAAAACGGAAAAAAATCTTATGCATTAAGCCTTTGTCAAATCTTAAATATGTTATATGCAACAACTATGGGGAACAGGAAACCAAAAGGACATTAACTGAATACAACGACAGCAAAATAAAATATTGAAGCTAGTATACGACCTCCCTTATCTAAACACCGACTAAATGCCCAGTGAGGTGTTCATATAGAAAAGAAAAATATAACGTTTTGTATGAAATAAATACAAAAATAACCTTTTAAAAAACTAAATAATGAAATGTAAATAAACTTTTTCAGCTAGAATCTTTAAAATTTATTCATAAGTTAGCTACTGATATCATTGTAGACAAATAACTAAAACTTGAAAATAAATGTAATAATTTTTGTAAAATTAATGTTATAATCCGTAAAGGTTAATAAATACATTTTCACATAAAAAATTATAAATTTTATGTGTATTTAAATTCTGAAACAGCTGTGTATACACGGTTTTTAGGCCCATAGCGCAAACTTCCGAGGAACATTTTTTTTACAATGTATTATCCTTTTTAAAATATATTAACGAGTTTTTCGGAAAGTCGCATTAAAAAAATAAAATAATCGAGATTAAAAACGTATTTTACTAACGGATCGATACGCACCGGACGCGGACTAGAGAAGTGGCTGGGTAGAAGAGGGGTAGGGGTTTGTGTAAGGGATGCTAGTCAGAGACATTAAAGGTTAACTCCATTTTTAAATTGTTATAAAAAAATCATACTAAATAACGAGTAATTGAAATAAATAATAAGATTTTAAAAATAGTTTACCATGAAGAAGGTTCCTCGGTTTTTGTTTTGCAGTCTGGCCCTAAAACGCTTGTGTATATTTTTACAATATTATTAATGTGATTACGATAGGAGAGTTTACTATCTTAAATAATGCCAAGATCCTTTATTGACGAAACCGTTGAAAGGGAAATATTTTTTAGTTGAATTGTATAAGTTTTTTTTCGTCGCGAGAAAGATATTATTTTATATTATCAATGGTAAGTTGAAGAAAAATTATGTCGCATCATTCATTAAAACAATCTATATCGTGTTAAAAAAGAAGACAATCATTGGGAGATTCAATAATCTTTTTTTATTACTGTTAACTTGGTTTAAAATCTTCTCCTTATATTTCTTTTTCAAATTTTAAAGATTACTTGCTATCCCCATTATTTTATATTTTTTCTCTGCTGCATTGACATGTTTTTATACTTTTTAACTACTTTTAATCACTTGAATGGTATATGTATATAAAATCAATATATTGCTGCTCTTATTATAATGTGTCATTATTTTTGAAAATGTTTTTTTGAAGATGAAATAAGAAAAAATAAGTTTAAGTATCTTGTTGTCATCAGCAACAATAAATGCACAGTAACATAAAGTCCGCTTTCATTAGAGACATCCATCAGTACAGTACTCGATCAAAAAATAATATTTATATTGGATCTGTGAAGTCTACGAAGTTTGCTACTAGATCTTTACAATACATAGGTTTCAAGAAATTCAATAAATTGCCACAAAAATATAAAGTACCAATTTCAAAATATAGAAACAGGACGTGCGAATTGAAGAATTATTTTTTCCAGAAGTATTTTGAATAAATAATGTTGGTTTATCCAGAGAATGCTCATCTTGAACATATAACTTTTAATATTTCACCGTTTTTGCTTGTATATGTAATTTTTAATACTATTAAAATGTTATTTGGGTTTTTTTATACTTTTTTAGCTTGTATACGTAATTTTAATACGTTTTTGATATTTTTTTACCCTGTATTGGGTGTGCGCATATTTCGTTAATTTAATTTTTATTTTTTTTATTTTGTACTAGTTCAGTTTGTATATAATATGAGCATACATGTAATTTTTAAACTTTTTATATTTTTAAATTTTTCTTTCCCAGATTGTATAATGTATACATCATTTTGAATTTATTTCCATGTCTAGAATTATGTTTATTTTGTTATTTTTTAATATTTTTCATACCCTTTTTCATTTGTAGTATATCATAATTTTTATTCTGCTTTTGTAAATAATGTTATAGTTTAAAATATAAAGCGTCTTCAAATAAAAATTGTTATCTGTATGTCCCTAAACGAGTTTTTTTTTAAAACTCCTTGGGAATATTATATAAAATTATGTATAATATGTTTTCAACTTAATAAAAATATTAAAAAACCATTAAAAATAGTGAATCATATTACCTAGCTTAATAATATAAACTATTACAATAATACAGTAACATTAATTGTCTTAACGGCTTTATGCACTAAAAAAAGGATTCTGTAATTTATGTCTTAAACAGGTACTACGTCATTTTTCGTTTCTAACTCAAATATTTATTTTTTTGGAACTTAACGTAAACGTATTCTAAAACGAAGCAAATATAACTTTTGAATAAAAACTTTCTTGGAATTAAAGGCAATCCACAGCAAACAAAGGAAATCACATCCAGACAGATCTACCGCTACTTTAGAAGAGGGTAGGTAGGTAGTTTCGTACTTTCCCTTAGATGTTCAACTTAAACTTGTAATTTGGGGAAAACAAAGCTTGGGATCACTTAAAAACAACTTTATTAAAATACCCGATTACTGTGGAGACTCTGATATCAAATAAGTTCTAGAATGCAGCCAAATGTAAAAATTTCAACTCACTGGAGCTTAAATAGCCCGCGTCCATTTTCATTTTCTCCGCGTTTAGTATATTTTGTCTGGGTCCAGGCGCTGAAGAATACAGTTCTGTGTTCAAAATAGAACAAGAACCCTGGACGAGTGTTTTCAACTCGATGGCTGCTATCAGGTACACGTTCTGAATAAGTGGTAATAAATCCGCCTCGTTTTGTAGTGATTCACTTCCTGGGTGGACGTAACATATTGAAATTTGGTGCAACTGAGAGGGAAATCATTTTTGAGAAAGGAATATGGCAGTCTAGGCATATACAAGGCTTATGACCTGTCATTGGCTGGTAAATCTTACCAACATGATAAAGGTTTTAGCTCTTTTACTTCACAAAAGTCAACAGATGGAAGAGTTGAGGAAATTCTAATATTTAAACATAGGCAGAATGGTGAATGTTACGCAGAGTGTAAAGTGGCCACTTAAACCAGCCAATGACAGGTCATAAGCCCTATAAATGTCTAAACTACCATATTCCCTTCTCAAGAATGTTTTCCTTCTCTGTTGCAACAAATTTAAATATGAACAACTCCTTAGGGAGAAAATCCAGCCAGTCTGCAAGCATTTGGACATACTAAAAAATTGTTGTAATATATTGATTTTAAATGTTGCTTCAACTGTAATTTTTGTTTTATTATTTCTGGACTAGCATCTGAAGCGTAGGACTGATCACCTACCTTCAAAAAACATATTTATTTATTTATACGCCCCATGCGCTTTTACATTTATTAGCAATACATTTAAGTTCAGCAGTATAACATAAGTTTTCAATTCAATCCAAATCATTTATTGAAAAAATAACATAAACATAAAAAACTAAAATTCATATTCTATATTATATTCATTACATCATATAAAAGCAAAGAGAAAACATGAAATAGACTCTTGTCAAAGTAGTAGGAGTATCCTGCTACGGAAAACCTCTTCGGATACATAGAACAGATCAACATCCAGACCTATGTTGTTCAGCATAGCGGTAGCTCTTCCAACAGTCAGGGTGGTCCTGCATATCGGAATATGAAAAAAATCTATGCTGACGCTGTCTTAGGTAATTATCAGGAACATACAAACCAATGATCATAATAATCTCAGAATTATCGAACATACCGCGCAACAATCGATAAAAATGTGTGGTCAAATACACATTCCTTCTAGTCTTCGATGTGCGTACCTCAAAACTTAAAGGAGGAGGGTCGGTATTATTTATTTATTTATTCATTCAAAATTACAAAATTAAATATTTATGAACTTATTAAGGCTTTTTAGGCTATGCCCGTGTCAAGCCACAATAAAAATACATAGTAAAATTAAATAGATTAAATTATTATGACATAGAATTATCTATATCTTTGTAATCACTCGGGATAATTTATGTTTAACGTTGACGTCAAAATGAAGGTATGTCATTTTAGTGCGTAGATATGTGTACCGTGGCGTACACTTCTTCTTGTTACATATCGATGTACCTACCCAAAACTTGAAGGTGTATGATCGGTAGCGTATCATCGTAATAGCTCGGGAGGATTTATCTAAAACTATACCCCCAGGGTAAATGTATTACGTCCTTATTTTTCCTTTGTAATCGCAACCTATGGTCCATCTACAAAGTAAAAGAAAGTTTTTTTTCTAAATATGTTCAATGAGAAACTTGAGTCCTACAGGAAAATAAATACAAAAAATGTTTTCTTGCGGGCGGTAAAAATTAAAGCATTAAATTGTATGGCAAAGTTTCTTGAAAAAATAAAGTTGTTTTTTAAATTATAAAAACGCACTACTTTAACTGACGCCACTGGTTCATTGAACCAACCAATGATGTGAGAGCGACGAAGGATGTCCGGTTTGCTTACCGTAAATGAAACAATCGGGAGAACTGACAGAGAAGAACCTCTGACGTCACTCGCGAAGTTTTTTCAGAAATACAAATCTTTAAAAAATCATATCACTGATAATACAGTATGTAAAAATATTTTTTTTTGGCTTAGTTTAATAGTAAATTAACAAATATTTTTTTTAAAGCACTGAAGTCCTCATTACTGGTTACCGCTGAAGATACCTATTTTCGCTCAGAAATATCTATTTTACTTTATACCGTCTCGGTATATGTCGACATTATGAACGCTATGTTCACGAGCTCCGATTACAATGGGAAGTTAACATTTATCTTCAATTTTATATACAAAATAAAATGCAGTTTTCTGCATGTAAAGCAGAATATGCGTACATTTGTTTCTTCGAAACATGTTCAATGGTTACCTATAAGGATACTTTAAAAATGAATGCAAATAAACTCATTTTCGTACACAAATATAGGTTTTTATTTATGGACAGTCAAAGATAACTACCATTGTAATTTGTAATCGAACCCATAGGGACATACCCATGAAGATAGCGTCCATAATCGCGGCTCTAATATACGGCATAGTGAATCATTTTTGAGTTTTACAAGATTTTTCCTGTTAAAAGATATTAGACGATCATTTGAATACTTATTCAGTTCATAATGAACAGTGAGTCATGCCATAATGTGTAAATCTAATCATAACACTGTTACGTGCATTTTTTTTATTACTTTGCGTATTCGATGAACGAAAATTATCATAATGTGACTCAGTCTCTATTTAGATAATAAATTATGTCATGTTCGGGAGCATTTCACTTTTGGACAAAATAAACAATGACGAATATCATTTCAATCGGGCTGTGGTCGAAGGGTGGTATCGCGGACTCACAGATCAAAGGTCCAAGGTTCGAACTCGCAAAAATAACAGCACAAATATTGGTTTATTTAAAATAAAAGTTTAAATTTTGATTGTAAATTTTTTAATTTAGATTTTTAAGAACGGAATTCCGGATGAAAGCTTTTTTTCAGATCAGTGCAAATTAAAGTACATACTTGTAAAACAAAATAAGTTTTTGACATGTAAAACTTACAAGAAAATATTTGTACGCATAAGCTATGTAACGAATAACTGGATCGAGTAAATAAATAAATATATGTTAACATATTACAACAGAGATGAAGAACATTTTGGAGAAGGTAATAAAGAAGTTAAGTCATATATTGTTTCAACTGAAACCTTTATTCCTTGTCTATAAAAATTAAAAATAATAATTTCTGGCGTTACCTTCTATGTAGGTGAAATTATTCAATTAGATATATTTCATCCGCATAAATAAAGGATTCAGCTCTTTAACTTCACAAACATCAACAGAAGACAGAATCGAAGGAATGTAGATGTTCAAATAAGAGTAGAATGGTGAATGTTACACAGTGTGTAAAGTGGCTACTTAAACCAGCTCTTCCAACCTCTATCACAACACGAACTATCTCTTCGTTCTAGTGATGAGAGAACCCTTTTAATACGCTTTTATCGCTCTAATTTTCTTGCCTCCTCTTTCACAGTAGTAGTTGCTCGATTGTGGAATAATCTACCCACTTATGTTAGAGACCCTATCTTTATTTACATTTAAGTTAAGATTAAAATGTCACAATGTAAATATTTAAATAGTTCCTTTATCCTTCTTATTTCCTTCCCATACCCTTGCCTCTTTTCGTAGTGTAGTATTAATGTTTTTTGTATTTTTATTTTCTTAATCTTTGTTTTTAATTTTTGTATAAAACTGTAAGATTCAATATGTCCATGTCCTTGTAATTTTCTCAAGCTGAACGGTTTGGGTAGGTAGGAAAAAATTGCCTTAAGGCAATATGACCGCCCTTATATGTATATAAACTGTATATGTATGTAAAGTGTTAAAATAAAGAAATAAATGAATACAAAATGAACAAACCAATGTCAGGTCATAAGTCCTGTAGATGCCTTGACTTCTATATTACCTTCTCCATAATGATCTTCATATATTTTGTTATATGTTAATATTAACAGCTCCCCAGGGAGTTGATTCCAGTTCTTGTCTACAAAAATTTAGACAAACTCAAAATATTGTTGGTAAATTATTGGTAAAATATGTGTCTTGATAAAATAAAAATATTCCAACAAAGGTATTTATTTAACACTTATTTTTATTTATTTTATTGGACAGCCATTTTTTTCATTTTATTCATTTTATTCCATTTAATATTATTTTGTTTCATTTTATTTCATTTTATTTTTTATTTAATTTTTTTTTATTTTTTTTTTATTTCATTTTATTTTATTTTATTTTATTTTATTTTATTTTATTTTATTTTATTTTATTTTATTTTATTTTATTTTATTTTATTTTATTTTATTTTATTTTATTTTATTTTATTTTATTTTATTTTATTTTATTTTATTTTATTTTATTTTATTTTATTTTATTTTATTTTATTTTATTTTATTTTATTTTATTTTATTTTATTTTATTTTATTTTATTTTATTTTATTTTATTTTATTTTATTTTATTTTATTTTATTTTATTTTATTTTATTTTATTTTATTTTATTTTATTTTATTTTATTTTATTTTATTTTATTTTATTTTTTAAAAAAATGTTAAGGAGCAATTAAATAAAACTGTAGGTACCTTTTATTCATTTTAGTATTACCAAATATCCAGAAAAAAAATTGGTGGATATTACTCGTATAAGGAATTTAACGAAATAATCTGATTTGGATTCATAAAAAACGAATGCCGGTAAAAATTCAAAAACAAACGTTTTTTATTCACTTAAAAATAACATCTTACCAATATTTTATTATATGCATTCTCGTCAAATGCAACCCTGATGATAAATAAAAAAACATTTACGTTCCTAACTTTTGTTCTACTTTTTAAATTAACGATTTTAATAGC
This sequence comes from Micrasema longulum, assembly GCF_059751315.1. NCBI lineage: Eukaryota > Metazoa > Arthropoda > Insecta > Trichoptera > Brachycentridae > Micrasema > Micrasema longulum. The sequence goes on from NW_028278311.1 coordinate 166,562, forward strand.
TATAAATTTGCTCGTGGCATTTCACTGAAAACCACACGTCAATCGGTTCAGTCATCGAATCTATCAGGACACACATACGATCATTGCCTTATTTAAAATTATTACATTATTTATTTATTTCCTTAAAAAAAAGTTATACAATCGTATTTTATAGAAAATCATAAGGTTCCCATCCCATATCCATTCAAAATTGAATAGCTGTCGTTCTGGAGACAAATCCTGCAAAAAGATAATAATTACTAGACATCCATTGAAGATGGAACTATTGAGTTTGCTCTACAATTTCGAATTGCATACCATATGATCAAAAATAAAAGGGAATTTCTAATTTGAAATGCCCGCGTTGCACCAATCAGTTTTTTTTGTAGCCACGTTGACAGCACTGTTTTTGACAATTTGCCAAAGTTTAATGGCGATCGGATGCTCAGTATTCCGTCAGCGTCTGTTTTAGTGAGTCGAAAAATTGCTGTGTGGCGATTTTCACAATTGATATAAAATTGGCACAACGAGCGTGCCTCAATTTTTTTTATGCTTATGAAATTTTATGCGCTAAATCATTGAAAATGTTAAATAAAACCTTTTGAGAAGCGTGTATGCCGAAAACACGGGCATACGAATGGTATTAGAAGTTAAAAGACGTTCGTGAATGCTTAGATGATAATAAACATACTGGACGTCCAGCATCATCAAGTACCGAAGGAAACGTCGAATCGGTAAAGCAAATCGTGTTGAAAAATCGATGTGTACCAATTCGAGAGCTTGCTATTATTGAGCATCTCATAATTAAGATGAGATTGAGAGGGTATGAAACGCGTCACTGCTCTCCTCGTCCTAAAAACACTGAAGGAATGTGGAAGGACAATTCGTGAATTTTACACCGCGGTAAAACGTCGTCTCATACAGCGGTAATTGTTTCGGAATTTTTGGCCAAAAATTTGACTAATCTCATCAGCTAGCACCGTATTCTTCAGACCAGGCCCTGGCTATTGTACCACCCGACCCAGACCGGATATGACTAGAATATTGAAAATTAAAATTTTGCATTTTTTTGCCAAATTCCCGTTTATTTTTTATCATAAGGTACATCATAATAGATAAGAGAAACAAGTCAGTCATCAGCCACCGGAAAGGCGATAAATATGTACGTAATAATTTGGACATTCTCAAAATAATGAGGAAACGTTTGTGTTGTTTACGCTGTGCCTACACAAAATAGACACTTCTTGTATCTAAAATGACTTAATACAATGTTAAAACAACGTTGCGATCAAAGAATATTGAATTTAGCAACAACGCATGGGTAATATGTAGTTAAAATGATATGTAAAACACGACATGGCATTTTAGATGACTTCACTTCATGATTATCATTTATCAAATTTCTGCTTAACTTCACGGAAGGCCTTTTGTATACCTACCTAGAGTGTTTAACCATCCAAACACAAGGACGTTTCGTGTTTAACAACAAAAAAATACAATCATACGAGTCTGTCTAATCAATAATACGATACACAACTTATAGAGGGACCGATTGTATTTTTTTTTTTTGAAGAATTGCATTTCTCAAAAATAAATGATAAAATCAATGATTTTAAAAAATCAACATTTACTCGATTACTGTGTCTGTTTTTATACTTAATGATTTATGTACAATGCGCTATTACTACTACTATCATCACGCCATTTCCCCGTAGCAGTAGGCAGAGAATGGACTGCCACACACGTCTATCCTGGCATACATTCCTAGCTTCTTCCACATTCATACATCTTGTCATACATGCCCTTCGGTTCTGTCTGCATTTGACATGACCAGACTTAAGATTTTGGTTTATCTGATCATGCCACGTCTTCCTTAGTCATCTTCGTCTCACGTTACCATTCATTTTCGCCATATATACTTGTTTTACCATTCTTTCGTCGTCTATTCGTTCTACGTGACCAAACCATCTCAGAGACCCTTTCTTAATATTATCAATTATACTTGACTCAGATTTACACTCTCGCCTGATTTCATCATTCGTAACCCTGTCATACATTGATTTTTCCACACATTCGTCTAAGAGATCGCATTTCAACCGCGTTCACTTGGCTTTCATACTTTCTCTGCCAGTTCCATGAATTTGATAATAATGGTTTGACTCAAAGTTACATTAAATCAAATATTTATATATTTTATTAAATCACTTCAAAATTACTCTTAGGGTTTGTTATAATATGAAAATTGTAGTGCTTAAGATACTTGACTCACACGCGGAAGTTTCTGGGTTCGATTCTCGGTGAGAACATTAAAATCAAATGAGATTTTTCTCAAGCCTGGGTATATTGTAATTCACCACTGTAAATGAGCCTCAAGGCACGTTGTGGTGCAAAAAAAAGTCATTTACAAATTTCTTTTCGCTGACTAAAAAAAATCAACAATGATCAGTGATTGAAATTGGTGTTCTGGTGAATAATATTTATGTAATAGTGTGGATTTTTTGTTTTAGATTTTATTAGCTTAAAATAAATTTTACAATAATATGGTACTTTTGAACAAAATTATTGATTCTAAAAAAGACAGAATTTTGGTGAAGAAAAACGGCTATAAAAGACGAAAAAAATTGAAATCAACATTATTATACAGTAATAGATGAAAAAATGCTCGCTGCCAAAAACCGACAGAATCACTTTCACACAAAACACCGGCCACAGAACAGTGTCTCTGTTATGGTTCTATCTTCGTGCTCTCTCTTACGTATACTGATTTATTTCTATATTGGCGTCACATTCATTCTCCGTATAGGATAAATATTTTTTATATTAAAATCTTACATATTTATACAAATTTTACTTTAGAAATCTGGAGTGAAAATGAGAATTGAAAGATATAAAAAATGCAACTATATCCTCAAAAAAATTAGAGATTTATCAAGTCTTGTATCGTATATACTACCTATGTGACATCATAGCCACAAAGGAGTTAATTTTCCTACATAATCTATAATATTAATACTCTAAAATTGAATGATTCCGTCTTTCCTTATACTCGCGCACATGAATTTAAACCTCATTATTTATTTTATTTATTAATGAAATCAAACAGTCTTTATATAAAACAAGGTACAAAAGAACAATTAAAAAAAGTAAGACAAATTACAGATTTTACATTAATTTATTATGAATGCAGGAGGAGAGGGGATATTATTATTGTGATATTCGAAGCTAAATCAGAGGCAATGTTTAAATTTGGCAAATTGTTACACGGCGTAATTCGGCGTAAGTATAGCCTGTGAGCTCGCCAATACATGACAGATGACAGTAAACATAACCATAGAAAAACATAGCAGTTGAGCTCTTCTTCTTCGTTTTTTTCCTGGCCTTTTCACTTCTCAATTCGGGTGTTCTGGCCAGTGTCGAGTATTTTTGTTTTTTACATATATACACATGTTTTAGTAATATAATATGTACAAGTTAGTATGTTAGTATTAAATATAATATATACATATAATAATAAAACATATTTACAATTTTACACCATTTACAACTAGATATTTACATAAGATTTTATATACACGTTTATTGGGTGGGGACAGGAGAGTTAGAATATGAATAGGGAATGGGATATTAATATCAGAGAGGTCGGATAGGAAATCAGGATAACAATCATTTATAGGGCATCCAAGAAAAATATGGTTTAAATCTTCCTCATCTAGCTGACATTCGCAAATGGCAGTGTCCCGGACATGGATTCTGAACAGGTGGCAGTTGAGCTCTCAGAAGTAAAGCAACGTGAGTGCAGCAATGCTTGAACTACATGTCAATAATATTCTAATAATAAATAATATTATTTGGCCATACGGAACTTTAAAGCACACCTTGGTTTAATTACTAATAGTATTTTATCGGTTAGGTAGGTGTATTTTAAAAAAAATGTTGCGTACCCGAAAAAAGCACAAATACTTATGTTTTTGTAAATGATGTCAGTAGCGACACTCAGAGAGTGGCTTTGTGACGTTTTGACATTTTTTATAAGAAACATACACGGAAGTAATATAAAACATGAGTATAAAAACAACATAAAATTTAAAAAAATCAATATTAAAAAGGAAGATGAGTATATAAACAACATAAATAATAAAAAAGACAATGTAAAGAAATAAAAGACATGAACAGTGTTTTGAAGTAATAAATGTTCTGATCAAAAAAAGTGGGACTTCAATATAACATTTTAAAAGATTTGCTGACCCATTTGACTTATTACCCTATGTAACCCCTGCAATGTGGTGAGATATGTTGCCTGCTAGTAAGTTATTATTTCCTTTAATTGACTATTTTTTTATGTATTTTTTTTAAGGTTAACAAGGGCAAAGCCTTAAAAGCTATAACAAGTTTTTACGTAATTATTTGTCACAATTCTTTATTATCTTGAACCTTTCTGTTTTAACAAATTAATATATTTTCAGAAACCCTATTTTTTGTTGCAATCCATTGAAATCGGAACAAGTATTTCTTTAATAACTTTTCGTTATACATTAAAATTTCGGAACAAACAAACATCTCATATTTCAGTCACCATTTGCCAAGTCCAATTGTTAATCCAAATTATGAACTCTCCCGAGTTCCGGTGAACTACGGCAGCAAACCATGCTTTGGTATGACCCTCGGTTGGTGTCCGCGAGAACTGTGCGGTTCAACTCCTGGATGCGTTTTCACCTGCGCCTTCCATGATGTACGTGTCAAGGTGCGTCGCGTATGACGTTCCCCTTTCTCCCTGTTGCCGGCGTTCCGTGTGAATGGGAAAATAGACAGGCGGCGCGTTTCGCAGATCATCCTTATTTGTCGAGTGATTAAAAGCCCAGCTCAAGGTAGCCTGCTCAGTCATATACCTCATTTGTCCTTCGTCATATCAAGTCTAGAAGTATGGCCTTTAGGAAGTTTACTTTAGAATGTACTTCCGTCATCAAAAGATCTTGTAACTACCAAATCTCTTTGTTCTTCTTCTTATAATTATTACTTTATTATATTTATTTAAATTTTCCTTTGTAGGCAATTGTGAAACAATTTTGGATCGACAGCCCAAGAAAGATCCCACCTCTGATAAAAAGAGTTTTCATGCCGGCAGTTTTAGGGTAGTATTGGGGTTTGAGTAAGAATCCACTACTTTCCATCTTATACTTCACCTTATATTTTAAAACACCGTTTTATTTTTGCACTGAAGTCAAAAAATATAATATGTAAAATATAACACTAAATAATATTTTAAAAAACTAAATTCGAAATTAAATGAGTAAACAAATAAATATTAGTTTATGAAAAATCAGCCAACAGGAATCTTACGTTTAGCCGACCATTCATTTTATCTGTGGCTAGAGATCCGTATCTTTGAACATTTTAAATTGTTAAATCGATTTATTTTTTGCAGGCTTCATTAACCATCTTGAAAATAATACAATCAACTCAATTATAATTAACAAAGTTTGTTTGTTTGCAGTTCCGTACAGCTCTTATTAAAAATGCAAGTCATCGACTTGTAATCTTGGTTACAAAATGATAATACTAATCAAATATTAGCTTAAGATGGCTACACGCATATTTATAATTTTAATTATAAAAGTGTACAAAGGAATGATTCTCTTTAACATATTATTTCAAATAATTAATGCATAAATGATTTAATAAAATATAACAGTACATTATAAATTGGAGTTATTCTTTTTTTCAAATTATTTTGATTGGGCACATATAAACATATTCTTATGTGTGCTCTGTACATATATTTAATTTATAAGTTATTTAACACATACTTCTTAACCTTCTGTTTGAATTTTGAAATATATTTTTTTATGAATGTATTTATTTATTAACATGGTCACTGAGGAAAAAAGAAAGACACGTAAGAATATTTTTAATCTCGTGATAGAGCTAAATAATCTCGAGCTGATTTTACCAAACACATAAAAAAAACACACTTTAGCTTCATGAAACAATACAGAAACTACTAACATAACATATATAAATTAAATGAATGTATTACTGTTTTATGTTTTTTCTTTATATGTCCTATGTTTTTATTTTTCTTTCTCATGCACTCGTATTTAAAATTATATAAACTCTTATATGTAAACAACTAAAACAGTGTAAGTCACTCTCCAAGCACAAGAGTTAGTCTTTTTTTTTTGAGAGTTACAGTGATAACATTTACTAGATGTTTAAAAGTAGATATGTTTTAGAATTGTAGAATTGAAATTTATTAATAAAAAATAAAATAAAAAAATTCAAAAATAAAACTTACATTTGCAGCACTAACTTTTTTGCTATTCATTATAAAAAAAAAGTATCATTGTTTTTAACTACTTATTTTTTCTACCGACCGGTTTCGAAGCTACACAAACAAACTGGTCGGTAGAAAAAAAAAATAATTGGGTAAAAAGAAAGTTAATTAATATATATTTTATCAAATGAAAAATGTTCCTAAAGAATAACAATTTATATAGATGTAGCTTATCGAAGCGTAACACGTCTGTCAGCTAGTTCATACATGGAATGCATAGTTTTTTTTAGATATTCCGGAGCAGATTTGTGCAGTGACTTACACACAAACCTACAAAGTTTGTAGTCCATCCTCTGTGGTAAACATAGCCAGTGTAATTCCGGAAGTAGTGGAGTGATATGTTCCAAAAAAAGTCTTGCTGCAGCGTTTAAGGCTACTGTAGGCGAATCGATACTCTCGATGAAGAATAGAAAATGGGTGATTTGGTTTCTGCTCGCATTTTGTGGTGACATTTTCCATTTGTTGTTGACATAATGTATAATTGTCTTTAAATATGTAAATGGTTTCGAGATTCTTCTTACAGAACCGTACATCGATTGGATACGAACGCTTTTCCTAGTCTCGTCGCTAGAAGCGTCCTTGAAGACGATGGCTGATGGCCATTTCGCAGTGGCCAGCTAGGCCCACCTTCCGGATAGCAGAGTCTGTGGCCTGGTGTAGCAACAGAGAAGTGAGTTACTGCCAGCGAACTTTCACCGCACCGGGTAAAGTAGGTTGTCCGAGACGCCTGCTAACCTTGCCGGATGGTTACGCCGCGGCGAGTGACGTAACGACTCCGCTCAGCTGAGCGATTCGGCGCCATACTTCTATAGACACACACCGACACCGTACTCTTTAACTGTCAAATCCTACAGAACTAAATGATGCTGATTTTTCAAAGCAAATAGGACCGGGTCGTGGTCTAGAGGTAGTGTTGCGGATACACGGATCAGAGCTCCGAATTTCGAACCCCGCTCATCGCTGTATCACAACTTTAGTCCCATTTTGTTGCACAGTAATTACGACTAGTATGACTCCAAAATAAGGATAAATAGACTATCAAATTAAGACAACAATTAAAATAGCGTATTTTCGTAAATAAGCGTTACGATTTTTTTAATTTTGTAATTTTGAAAATTACTCCGTGTGTGACGCCACAAGTTCTCTTAGGTGAATTCTGATGATTGGTGAACTGGCTTTTCGAAAGCCGTTAATCGATCACAACACTATCTATTATTGGATAATTCGGAAGAACTAGTGACGTCCTTGAAAGTAATTCGTTTTTATTAAAATCATTTTCATTGTTTTTTTCACATTTTTTCAAGAAACTTCGCCGCATAATTTAATGTCCTTATTTTTACTGCGAGTGATAAAACATTTTTCATATTAAATTTCCCATAGCACCAAACTTCTCCATTTTTGTAACTTATCAGAATCCAATATTTTTTTTATTGTTAAATCATAACTCGATTCACATTTACTAACACAGATTAAATTAATGAAATATTATTAGAAATCGCCGGAAACAGTATTATTACTGAAAAAAAAATGCAACTCGATTTGGTATTAACTCGACTGAGGTGAATTTTAAAATTGCTTTATCACAGGTTTTCTTTTACAGTAAATCTATGTGGTAGGTAAATAAAAAAAATTTGCACACAGTTTTATAAAAAAAACATACGAAATTAAAAAATATACACATTTAGATCAATCTATATTTATGCCTGAATATTATATATAGTTCCCCTTCAAAGTAATCACCATCAGATATAATACACTTATGCCAGAGTTTTTGACAATCTTTGAAACATTCTGGATCGCACTTTTAGGCATGGATTACAGTTCCTCCAGCAATTCGACCTTTGTCTCCCTTCATAGCCCACTTTATCTTTGGGTACGTCAAAAATGCGTAGTGGCCAATTCCGTCGAATACGGTGGGTGGTCATCAATACTGTCTGCTTTTTGACAAAAAGTCGCGAACAAGTCCCGAGGCGTGAGAGGGCGTCTTTCGTATTCGATCACATCAAAACGCGTCTTTTTAGTTTTTCTATCAAAAACAAACCACGCCTTCAAAATGGCCATAAATCGACACAGCATAAACATGTGTACTCATCTAAAAAAATAACAGGCTTTTAAAATTACGCATTTAAATTCGAAATTCAAATATTCCGTATATTTTTTATCAAACTTCTCGTAGAATATGACATATTTTAATCGGGTGTTTTTTGTAATTTCAAGAAAGGTAGTGTTTTATAGGAAATACCCTCTTCTCTTTTCTACATCAAACCCAGAAATTAACTCTCTTTTACCCTCTATAGTGTACGAAAATAATTCATGAACTGTGAACCTTTTGAACCACACTCTTTTTTTAGTAAAAATACAGATTTAGATACTTTTCGTATCGCCATGATTAGATAGATAATCATCATGGAAGAATAATGACCTCCGTTAAAATATTTATTTTATACCTGTAAAGTAATCGTATTATTTTGGCGATCGAATAACATTATTTGGATCTTTAAAAACAATTGCACCGGAAGTTGTCTGAGGTCAGAGGTCTTTCGAGGGGGAGAACTCTAATGTAACAATACTCAATAAATATATAAAATGTACGTAAAAACACTTTCATTGTTAATTATTTTAATTAGAAGAGTTTTTATCAATACATTTTTTTCTTCATACCAAATACCTACGATATTAAAAGAATTTTGTGTTCATGAAATAGCAGGCTTAATAAATTATATTATATTGTAATGTATTTATTTAGATAGTGGTAAAAAAAATCTTACATCATACTCAATACGTACAAAAATAATTTAAGTTACTATATTGCAAGTTATTAAATTCAGACGAATTATCGTATTTTTTTTCGTATTTCCTGTTCTTCGTCTGATTGAATTATTTGAGCAACTTTGTACGCGTCGTCTTTCAGTTTCCGAAGTTCACACAAGGGTTGTTGCTACGTTCACACAAGGGTTGATGCCAGTCGAGGAACAATACAATATTAAAAACATCTTTACAACTAATATTTCATGTTCACCCTGATAATAATCGAACCATGCGTGGTAAAAATTAAACTGTGGGACGGACTTTACTCCACTCGACTTTATTTTTCAGGATATTTACCAGAGAGAAGCTATCAACCCCATTTTATCAATACCAGACTTACCTAGCAAGGTAATTGATTAAACTTACAAATTTAATTTACTTGTGATTTAAAAATCAGTAGTGTAAAATGTAATCGAACTTTATTAAAATGACACTATTTCGCAATTTTGCTATAATCCGTATTAAATAAATTATGACATAAAACATTAACTACCAGCTTTTGATTAAATAAGGATTAATGATAGTTGTAATATTATATCCTTGATATCAAGTTCACGTTCAATTTTTAATTCTATGATTGTAGCATTTAATTATTGTTATTAAATTAATGTAGCGGTCAACTGTTATCAAATATCGTAATATGTATTTAAATTGTACGAATTATGTTTATGTATATTACAAACATACTCGTTGGTGGTTTTTTAGTTTTAAAAGATACATAATATAATTTCCGATAGGAATAAAAATTATAGTTTACCGAAAATCGTAGTTACGTACTCCTGAGCCTTGATTACAAAGGGAATTTAACAAAGTTTTTTTTGACTGTCTAAAATAAAATAGAAATTTATGAACGAAAATGTGTATTAATTAATGTTAGTAAATATAAGTATTTAACCACTTACCGACTTTTTATGTCTACCGGTTTCGAAACGTGCCCGTTTCTTCGTCAGGACACTCACTATACCAACATGCAAATACTAAAATACACTTTCACCTTGTCCGTCACCGTAGTGTACATAGTATTTACAAAAAAAAATACATAAATTACATGCAGAGTTACAGGGGATGCAAACATCTCCAGGTCCGAAAATGCACTAAAATTAATTAATTAATAATAATAATAATATTTAGCAATATGTCACAGAATTTGTGTGGAAGAAATTAGGAAGGAGAGGGGCTGAGTGGTTAAACGTTACACGATTGGTTAATTTTTGAATAAAAAAGAGGGCTATATTAAAAAGTTATTTGGTTAGTGGGTTATTTAGTGGATCACTAGTAATGGATTAATGGGTAAGTCTCGAAACCGGTAGACATAAAAGGTAGGAAAGTGGTTAAATACTAATATTTAATAACATTTACTAAAATGTTTGACCACAAAGTTAATGCTTTGATCACAAAAAAAAGAAAATGTGTATATTTGAGTATATTTTTTTTTAATTTCGGAAAAAACCCAAAAATAATAAAAGAAGCCATTGAAATATGTAACTTGTTCACAGACACCTAAACAATACAAAGACGACGGCCCTAAACATGGTTCCCGGCACTACACACTGCAAAAATGACACGGAATGTGCCGACTGCCGACTGCGACACGGTACAAATTACTTATACACAATCGCATATTTTTTTACAAAACACTTAGTTTACCCTAATGATGGGTCCCCAAACATCGCGTGTCGTATTGAATCCAACTTACCCCAAAAAGACATATTAATTTGTTTAACAGTAACTGAGAAAACCGACGTACACATTTAAAATATCACTTGGAACTTCGAACACATTTTTACCATCCACATGATATGCACACATACAAATATTTACTCGTATATTATATATTGTGTTATGTAGGAACATGTTTGTGTGTACGTATGAGTATTATATCGTTCGGAATGATAAACATTTACCACTCACTTATCATGTTATTAAATCTGATCAGCTGTTCCAAACGCGTCGAATATCAAAAGGCACGTTCACTTGACTTAGCAATATTACATTTTATATGAAATAAATAATTGTAAGGAAAAAAACGCAGTTTTGCGTTATTTAAAGGCTTGATAACGTGGTGAAAATAAGGAAGTAAGGTGGTTTAAAAAAAAAGTAAATGGACTATCAAACTACGTCAATTAAAAAAAAATATATTTTTATGCATTGTATTATCATCGCGATGATTTTTTAAAGTCATGAAATTTTGAAATTCGTGCGACGGCCTCGCAGTGTAATGGTCAGCGCGTTTGCCTACCGTGCAAGAGGTCTCGGGTTCGATTCCCGACATGGTTGAAATGAAAAATTTATATAAAAGAGTGTTTTTACACTAGAATATTCCATAGTCCCTAGACTGATATCTGAAGCGTAAGACTGATCATCTTATTTTCATGTTACAAAAATTTTCTTTTTTAAAATGATCAAGATACGCTGCGGTTAGTGTACCAATATAGTGTTCTAAGCACCATTAAGTCTGGAAAGGGAATGATAATGAATTTAGAAATTGCTACGCCCGTAGAGACACAAGTTCTCGTCGGTGAGTGCTGCTGATTGGTGAGTTGGTGTCCAGGAAATCGGAAATCTATCACAGCACTCTATATTTAGTTGATTCGGAAAAACTTGTGACGTAGTTACTTTTTATTATTTTTTTCTTACATTTTCGAGAAACTTCGCGATACAATAAAAAACTCTAATTTTTACTGAGTGTAAGTAAAAAAAATAAGCAACTGGTAGTATATGTGACAAAACGATGAAAAAAACATAAATATTTACTATATATATTATTTTGTGAAAGTTCGTGAAATTTTAAATGTGAATATTCTATTTTTCTTTTAAAAAGTTATTCTTTAATATCACGTAATATTTTTGAACATTTTTTAATCGAAAAATAATTCTTAAATTTTTAAAAAATAACGTCATTTTGCGCAAAATAAATTACGTAATTTTTATTGGTGTCTAATCAAATATTAGTCACAGCTTAGATAAAAAAAAATAAACAGAATTATTGAAATAATCAAATGGCGTGCAGTCGACTGTAAAATTAGATCGTCTTTTCTCCTAAATATTGTCCATTACAGCATTAGTAAATAATAAGTTGAATGTAACTCATCGTTATGAAATGTACAGTGAGTGGCCTACATAGAGCTGATGCTGAGGGGCACACCTAGGGCTTCCAAATAACGGCCCAATTACCCTAACCGGTACATAGTTATTTTTACATCAAGGGAATCGAAATAGATTGTTGGTTAAATGGAAAACATAACAAATAAACACATCTTAATAGGGACTTTTTATGTTTTTTTAAATTATTTTGTATTTAAGTAAGCAAATTATTACCACGATAACGGTATTAATATTTTTTCGAGCGACGTCAACTAATTTTTTGCATATTTTTAATTACCCGAAAACGAGACGTTTCGTGTCCTGTAGGACAAACGGCACGTATGACTTTTTGACGCCAAACTTGTACGCAACGTTTATTAGAAGCGCAGTCGGCAGTCATAACGCGTGACGTCAAAATGACGTAATGCCAACTGCGGAACGTTTCGGATGTGCTCATGTTAAAACCCGATTATAAATAAAAACTTGTTTTGAATACATTGATAGTTATATCATTAAAATCGTAAAAATCCGCTGTATATGTGTATTATATTTTTAACGTTATTCCCGACTTGTGAAAATACCCTATGCGATGCAAGGTATTTTATATACTAACACATTCCTATATTCGGCTTAAGTTTTTCGTGCGTCCAGCTTAAAGTATTTCTCTGAAATAACACACATTAAAAAAAAAAAACAGTTTTATTTAATATGTTACAACAGAAAAGTAACATTTTACGGAATGCTAAATAGAAGTCTAGGCATTTACAAGGCTTATTTTTTCAAATTTGCAATCAGAAATAATAAACTGTCTATCGGACTTATTGCTAAAAGCAATGTCTTCCAGCGAACCAAAAAATAGACTGATCAAAAGAAGAGTTGTTCCAAAATTTGTACTAAAAAACAAAAATATATATCAAAAGGTACCTACATGAAAAAATACCTTAATAATCCAAAGCAACAGCTGTTTTTTTATATTGGAGATAAAGCTTACACATATTAACTTAAGTAAAAGTGCATTATGTTACACATATTAAAGGATGTGGAATGGGGAATCAGGTAATGAGTTTGGAAGAAGACAAACAGAGAAGAGAGAGAGGCCTTACGACCAATGTCAATTTTAAATATACATTACAAAATATAAAATCTTATTTTATGCATATACAAATAATAAAATATGTCATTAAAATTAAGCATTAGACACGCGACCTTAGCGTTTTGAAATATTCTCAAAGTTTGATTCAATTACAGTGAAAAATTAATTATATTTTGGATGTTTGTAGCACTAACTTCGTGGTTCATTGTTATATTTTAAAGGTATAAATAAAATTAATTTGTTTTATAAAATACTTTTTTTTTACTGTCGCAACCAACTAGTTATTATATAACCCTGAAGAGGGCGTCGTGTAGTTGCCGAAACCAGTCGTTGTGACAATAAAAAAAAAAAAAATATAATATACCTTTAAAATAAAAAATAGAATTAATTAAGTTGAAATGCTTTTAATGCTCATAGAGTTTTTTTATCTTATGTGATCTAATATTTTTTTTTTTTTTTTTTAAATAAAATTTCTGTAACAGGCGCACAGAGCGTGACAATAAGGGCATTTTCGGGAGTTGTTACGTAAATTCCCGTTTTTTTTTCTGATGGGATTTTTAAAATTAAAATTTTAGATTTCTGCATACCTTATTATTATTCTTATTCTTAACGTGTTAATTTTATACAAGCTCCTGACGTCTTTGCGACCTGTTAAGATCTATTGTGACGGGCCCTCGTGAATAGTTCTCGCCCTCTAAGCCCAGGTTTTTAAAGAGCCTGGCTACGTGAGGAAGCCGAGAGTTCTTATTTTGCTTAATCTTCCCTTCCGAGTCCAGATACGTAGTTCCATCCCAATCCAGGATCAAGTTGGTAAGGGGGGAGCTCCTTCATATCTTCAGTTTTAACCCGTGGTCCCCTGAGAATGAGGCTTATTTTACGATGTAAAGGATCACATTCACATTTAATGTGTATAGGTGTTTCCTCATCTGCACTGCAGAACCTACATGTAGAATTTTTCGGAAAGGTTCATTATAGCAAGGTGTTTGTTTAATCTTTAGTGTCCTGTAAGAGCTCTAGTGATAACCCTCACTTTATTTCGGCTAAGTTTTATTACGTCGAAAGAAAACCTTTGCGAGTACCTTTTACCTTACAATCCGTATAAAATTAATAGTTTAATCTTCAGTAATATTACTTCTGTTGGAATGATGCGAAGTTATGTTTCTAAAATCTGATAATACAACATTAATATTGTATTAGGTAAATACCACATAATTGCATTTTGTATTTTTGAATCAAATATAATTTTTTAACGCTTTATTTGTATTTCTCTAAATATCGGTAAACCGTTTGGCAGCCCTGGTCAGTCGTATAGAGGCCGACCATTGGTATATTCTACAATCCTACCAGTGCACAGTTCTGTCGGCCTAACGAAGTGTTTGACAATATAGACTTTGTGAAAATGGCCCACTTCTGCTACAGTTATGGGATGGCACTTTATTCGAGGTTAGCGTGTTGTGCTGCGATGCACATGCGACCACGGACGGGTTCGAATCCAGCCAGAGTCAAAACACAAATACAGCCTTGGCCAAATGTATTAGGCACCCCTAATTATTTTTTTTATTTTTTATTCTGTGGAATTTAAAAAATAATAACAAATGTAATATTAAACTGGTATATTTATAGACAACATTTAATATTTTGTGCGCAATCCTTTCGCCCGTATAACGGCACACACTCTTTTTCCCATACTGCCTACTAACTTTTGGCAAATGTCTTGTCCTATTTTCTCCCATTCTGCAAAAATATATTTTGTATAAATCTTCTTTCGATTTTGCATTTCTTTGGCTAGCCATTATTTTTAATATTGACCACAAATGTTCAATGGGATTTAGGTCCGGTGACTGTGCAGGCCAAATAATAAGTTTAATTCCCTTTTTTTTAACCACTCCATACTTTTTTTTGAAGTGTGGCATGGAGCGTTGTCTTGCTGGAAAAAAACATTCTTTTGGGACTCAATATCGAATAACTTTCGCATGGAGGGTTCCAAAACATCATCCAGCATGGTAGTATAGGTGTCGGAATTCGCACACGAAGAGTTTCCCTACGCCTGTGGATGTCATGGACCCCCATATCATGATGCTTCCTCCACCATGTTTTACCGTAGACACCACACAATCAGGATGATACTCTTTACCAACTCTTCGACGAACGTATACAGAACCAGGAGATCCAAAAACCTGTAAATGAATTTTTTTAAAAAGATTAAATTATATTATGTTTATTTTTTTTATACTTATATATTTTTATGAATATATTATTTTATTTTCGATCAATATCACTCACTTCAATATTAGTTTCATCGGACCAAAGTATTTTGTCCCAGTCTCCTGTCGTCCAGTTTTGGTGTTCTGGTGCCCAGAAAGGCCTTCTTTTCCTGTTGACCTCAGAGAGCCATGGCTTCTTTCTTGCTTTGCAGCCTCGTAACACAGACTCCAAAAGACGTCTTCTAATTGTGCGTGGTAAAATTTTAAGACTAAGTTCATTTTCCAGCTCGGCAGACAGCTTGGAAGATGTACTTTGTCGATTTTTCAGCGACAAGTTTGTCACAATTCGGTCCTCGCGATTAGAAGTCATCCTCTTCCTGCCAGTTTTTGGCCGGTTTTTAAAAGGAATTAGACTCAAGAAATCGTTTAAGTGTTGTTTGCACTGCACATCGGGAGCATTTAATTTTTTTGGCTATTTTGACCTGACTTAACCCTTCCGAATTAAAAAAAAATTATCTGAGATCGCTCACTTTCACTTATCTCACGTATTTTAGGCATTGTAATATGTTATAAGTAATAGGCAAAAGAAAAAAATAGAAAAACTCACACTTTCAACCTGTTTTAACTTACTGCAGACAACACTTCGCACATAAAACTAACTCGCAAAACAAGTAAATTGAGTATTTTTGAATAAACCACGCCCCTAAGTGGAGAAAGTGGGTGGTAGGAGGTAGCAAATTCCATAAAAGTGCAATAGAATTCAAAAGGATTAAAAGGATTCCACGAATTTCTGTACTAAAAGTCATAATACTATTATGTATAGGGTGCCTAATACATTTGGCCAAGGCTGTATGCCATTCTGCCAACGAAAATCTAGCAAAATATTTGTTATTTACGATGTTTTAATACGTATCCTGCAAGTTTGAGTAAAGCCATGGTTTTCTTGGAAAGTGGTGTCATTATCAAACGGCCGTTATATACTGTAATGCGGTAGGTGAACCAAGACGATGGTCTTAACTGTTTCCAGATATGTAAACTCGAAGAACACGGTGTCATCTGGTTGCCGTGACGGCTTATCTATCAAAAATATGCGCTGGAATGCGATCTGTCATATTTTTCAGTAGTCTTTTTTAAACTGATTAGTAGCATAAAAAATATTTCTTAATTTATTATTTTAAATTCCCGCGAAAACGGTTCATTGCGTTGGCCACGCCCCTAATACGTCAAGATTCGGTTAAATTTTCAACTTTGTTTGAGACCGTTCAACTTAAAATACAACATCGTCACAAATCTTGACGTCACAATTGTCAAGGCCAAACATGTCGCGTTTTTGTGGAGACATTTTTAAAAAACAATTTCGTCTTAAAAATCACATAAAAAAACATTTCTCCACAATATCCATATTGATTTTGAAAATACAAAGAATTTTTCTAAATCCCTTTCATATTGGTATTTGTAGCTAGTGATATTTTACTATACATGTTTGTTCATACCTATCTGATATTTCAAGTGTTGTCTTAATATTTCTCTACATCTTTGGTTTTAACCGGGCTTTGTTACAGTCTTCGCCCTTTACATTATTGAAAAGAATTGTTTTTTTTCAAAATAAATCAAGATTTCGTCATTTTCATCAGTCCACGTCATGTTCGGATTCATTTTGAGTGCTCTGACAAGCAAAAATGTTCACTGCCAGACCAGCGCCATTGATTTGTAAAGACAACGTATTAATGACGTCATCCGACGCCATGTGACGACTGCTAGATAACAGCACCACTCTCCTAGGAAACTATAGCTTAAGGGAAGCTTTGATTATATTATGCACTTCCTAATTTAATATTACATAAGAGATAAACACACAGATTAATGACAATATTGCTAAACCAGGTTGTGGTTCCGAAGTAGTAATAAAGCCAGAACCCTAAAAGTGGTTAGTTTATTAAATATTATTTAATGAAAATAAAAATAGAAACACGTTGTTTTAACCACTTTTTCAAAATTTAGTTACTGACCGGTTTTATACCAACGCGTGCTTCTTTATCGAGGTATAATTGAGAATTAAATATAAATCCAAATTTATAATTTTAACACTGTCGTACATATGGAGACGATAATTAAGACGTCATGTCAAGTAGTATTTTGCGTTTGTGGAGGAACGGAGTTAGGGGTGAGGGGGGTCCCGGGTTCGATTCCTGGGAAGGTCGACATAAAATATTGACTAAAAAGGTTGTTCTACATTGAAATATTTTATGTTCCAGGACTGGGGCCTGGAACGTAAAGCAGATCACCTTATCTTAATGAAACATAAGCTCAAGATACGCTGTGTTAATTGTTCCAATGTACTACCCTGTGCACCATAGAGTGCGGACAGGGGTATTTATTTTGTCCACCTCTACTGTTTAGTTTCAGCAAATTCATCCCTGTCTACTTATATAACTACAGGTACAAATTACATAATTATGATGAAGCAGGTACTAGAAATAACCAATTCAAGCTACCTGCCATTCTCCTTTGTTTGCATTCTCGAATGTTCCGTTCAATTCCAAACGAAAGAAAGATTTTTTAAGAAGTGCTCAATTTTTAAGCGACATCTGTTTTATGATCAAAACTTTTGCGACTGATTGAGTAATATGTGTTTATTTCGAACCAAAAAAAAAAACAATGCATCTACATTACGGTTGCCATATATCGCTAGGGTCTCGTCGGGACGTTCTAGAATGAGGATATGTGGTAACAAAAAACGCAATTTTATAATGGTTTTTCAGAAATATAACAGAAATGCTTTTCTTACATTTTATATAATACTGAATTACTGCAATATTGATTCTACAGCTCCTGGCAGCAGACGACATTTTTTATCGGTATTTTTGACTGGGTCAACATCAATGATATTACTTTTACAAATAGTTTTATGAGCAGGAATGGAAATTAAATAATAGTAATAATAATCATAGTATATTAACCATAATAACAATTACTTTATCTATTACATACACACTTAGGTAATAGATTTCTATGGATCATGTCTAGTCTGCCTAATTAGGTACAACCTGTTTTAAGGCAGACATTTTTATGCAAAAATAAACAATAACATCACTACCTACTAGTTAATTTACTATACAGTTGTACAATATTAATTTATTAGGAATGTATTTTGAGTAAATTTTCCAATTTTTCTAGACCTAAACCCAGTACCAATTTTTTACAAATTTGTTGAATTGAATCCGGGTCATGGTTTTGCAATCTTTGGGTAACATATTGAATATTTTAGGGCCCAGATACGTGATTTTTTTTTGCCCAAATTCAGAGTTTGTGATTGACTCCATGACCCATCCTCTAGCTTGACTTCTGTTAGCGTGAGAGTGTTCCTTTTAGGATTTGATTTGATTTGAATAATTTACTTTTACAAACATTATTATTCTAAAAATATTTAATTGCCTTATATCAAAGATCTCAAATAACTTGACGCTGGGGTACCTGAAGGGCTTTTTAAAAATTATTTTAACGATTGATTTTTGAGCAGATTCGAGAGGTTTTAATATCGATTTATTAGTACCTCCTCATCCTATTAAGTCATAAGTTATAATTGAGTTACATAAAATAAAAAAAATGTTGTTTGAGTTTAATTAGGGATAAGATGTTACGTATCGACGTGAAGATATGGGAACGTTTTCTAATTTTTTGTGTTATATATTCTATGTGTAACTCTTTTTCAAATACTCACTCTATTTTGAAAATTGACAAAAAAATATTTGTTTTTCACAGAACCTGCCGATTTGCACTCTATCGAGGCAAGTTCAATTTTAAGAAGTTCTTTAGATACATCAATTGCTGAAACCATTTACCACCTTATTTTCACATTCATTGTCAGTACGGCTGGGGAAATTTTTGTTGATAAAAGCGTTGCACTGTGTAAGTTTAAATAGGGACATTTTAGGATTCATCGGGACGTCAGGACAGAGGACTCAATAAAGGTGACAGTCCCGATATATCAGGACAGATGGCAGCCCTAATCTATATATATATATATATATAAGTTACGTCTAGGCCTAGTGGTAGAATACGGCTGAGAATACCACCCTAATTCCATAACTCATTACACAAATAAAAGAGTTACTAGATACTCCACCCTGATTGTCTTTCTCGGTCTTTCTCTATTTCTGCATCCATCAACATTCGCATTGTAAATATTTTAAGCCGTTCTTCTGCTCTCTATTCGGTCTACATATCCAAACCAGCGCAGAGCTGCTTTCTTGGTTTTGATCGATAATGCTTATCTCAGCCTTACAAAATGTACGGATCTCTACATTTGTGCATTTATCGTACATAGTTTTACCACACGTTCGACCGAGAGATCGCATTTCGCAGCCTACTTTCATCCCTGTTTTTCCAAGTCCATACTTCGCTCCCATTTATCAGGGTTGGGACTAGGACTCCATTGTGAACTGCTAATTTTGCCTCTTGCGACAAACACATATTTGCCAAGATTGATTTAAGTGCACCGTTCACTCTGTTCCCGTCACTCACCCTCCTTGCAATATCATTCTCAGCCATTCCCTTCCTAGTGAACATACTTTCCAAAATCTTAAATTTAAACATATAGAGCTAATAAGTCAAGTCTTTTGGTCATGTTGATCTTGTAAAGATGGAGGTGTGCAGTGCGTTAGATACAATCTTTGAAACTAGACAGGAGTGGACTAAAGGATATATTGTTTATTTGGTAATGTTAAAAATATTTTTTATTATGAGTCACTTTTTCATTTCCAAGATTTTCATGTGAGCATTAGCTCTTTAAGTATTATATTTTCAACCTACTTTGATAAAGAAGCTTAGATAGCTTTAAAACCCGTCGGAAAAAAAATAATTAAAATAAGTGAATTACATAATTTTTTTATGTACTTATCATTTTAGAGCAGTATAATTCTAATATTCTTTATAAATTATCAAAATCATAATCACAACACTCGTTTTACTTATAATGATGGTTGTGATTATGATATAATGATTATAATGATGGCTTATATTAGTGATCCCTAAAATTAGTCATAAATATGGCAGTAAAACATTGAATTATATTGTACTATACGTTTTTCATTCAATTCTTACTGACCTTAGATTTAATAATACATGTTATTAAAAAAAAAAGAAATTGGCTTCATAATCAAGAGTTTTTATGTTAATGTTCTCTAAATAATGTGTTTAAATTTACAATTTTTGAGTTTGTCCAAATGTTTGTAGACAAACGACTGGATTTCACCCCCTCGGGAGTCATTAGGATTAACAAATTACAACAGGTTGCCTAGTATGTGAAATAATTCAGTCAGATGAATCTTCTCACAACAATAAAGGTTTCAGCTCTTTAACTTCACTCAAATCAACAAATGGAAGAATTGAAGAAATATGTATGTTCAAACATAGGGAAAATGGTGAATGGTGCGCAGTGTGTAAAGTGGCCACTTAAACCAGCCAATGACAGGTCATAAGCCCTGTAAATGCCTAGACTTCCATATTCCTTTTTTTTTCATGATATAAATATTAGTATTTCTTATTATAATTTTACTTTTTTTTATTGAGTACAGTTAAATTACTGCTCTTTATTTTGACTGTAATTGTTTGTGAGAAGATATTTATTTTTAAGTAGGACTCATATTTATGTAGGTTAGCTTCACCAACCAGTCACAAAAAGTGGCTTGGTAAGGTTTTTGTATTTATTAAATGTATTCCTTGTGTATGTATCTTAATTTTTAGCATGTGTACTTTTTAATTAAATTAATAAATTTAAAAAAATGCTATTTTTCAATATAGCCTTTCTTACTTTTCACTAATCAGTTTATATCTAAATATAACAAAATTTATTTTTGTGATATTGTGATTCGAGGTATGGAGAAATGGCATTCCCGGGCGGAAGGAAGAGCAGAGGAGATCAGGAAAGTTAAAGGGAGAAGAGATAGAAGAATCTAAATAAGGAGACTTTGATAGATCTTCCCTCAGGGAGACCCAAGCTCCGAGCATCGCAAAATGGCGGCCAAATTACACCAGAGATTGTTATTTGAATACGAAAATTCAAGATAATTTATTTTGAGCATTTTTTACCGCGCTCACTTCACTTCAGTGAAAGTGGCTTAGGAAACCAGATTTGAACGTCCTCTGCGACAAAAAATGCACAGATTTTATCTACCTATCGCTGACATGTTCAGTTAGATGAAATACAACATATTATATTATATTAATATCAATAGCTCGGATATTGAACTGTCAGATTTACATAACGTGCGATAAACACCTAGTTGCAAAATATTTATCTTTTGGCATTAGCGAATTTTTCATTTTTAAATGTACACAGGAACATATAACCACTTAGCAATAATTGTAAATATTTGTTGATTGATTTGGTCATAAATTTGCAGAACTCTATATTAAAAAATAAAAAACAAGATTCTCAATTTGCCTATCATTTAATTGAAAATAATCATAAAATTCATATCTCAAATAAACCAATTCCATTACATGTTGAAAACAAAGGGCGTAAACTTAATATACTCGAACAATTGGAAATTAATAAATATCTAAACATTCCTAATTTTATAATAATAAATGTACCAACCAATCTTACATCTTCACCACTATTAAACATATTTAAATAGACTGCCATTTTACACTATGTTCTTTTATATACACGCTTGCATGATGCGTTATTAATAGATCAATAATTTTACAATTGCATTAAAATATTTATAAATTCTTAAAATATAAATATTGTAAAAAAATACATTTATGTTTATGAATATTTCAATCGGGTAGTAAAATTATAAAGAACACCAACTAAATTATTATTAACAAAATTATTAACATATTTTGTACAATATTATCTAAAGATATAAAACTATAAAGCTTCATTAATTATCTTACAATACATACATGTATGTCATTAAATACTTACTTTGTTATAAATTTTTCCCAAATTCCCCATTACCTGTTAAACACTTAGCCTTGCCCTTAACTATTGGTTTTCCCCGCAATTATGATTAATGTACATACTATAGTACATAAGATTATTTTTATTTGTTGCTTAAGTACCTGGAATTATATAACTATATAAGGGCATTCAATCCATCTAATCATCACATTTGTTTGAAAATACCCTAACAAGATGAAACAATTGTCACGAAATTTTTGTTTTTACATTTGTACAAATAAAATAAAGTGTTCAGTAGACTCAAATCATTGTTTGATTTCTTATATTATAAGTAAATATTTGTACTCGCATCAGATAATCATTAAAAAAAGGCAGTAAGTAGACGAGCACGCGTGAGTAAGGTATTTTATAATATGCACTTGCGTCCGGCTCCAATGTTTAACTCAGACTAAATTTTTTAAGACTTAGTTTGCGTTCGACAGAAAATAATTATTCGCTCGGTCCAATCCAAACAAATTAATATGAAAATCGCGCGCGGCAAAATCAATAAAAATTAATAATGTTTAATTAAATGGTAGAACAAATAAACAAATTTTAAGGTATTTTTATTT
The DNA here is from genome assembly GCF_059751315.1 of Micrasema longulum. Lineage (NCBI taxonomy): Eukaryota > Metazoa > Arthropoda > Insecta > Trichoptera > Brachycentridae > Micrasema > Micrasema longulum. The sequence continues at coordinate 189,585 of NW_028278311.1, forward strand.
GCTTTATTATGTTATTTATATTTAAAAGAATTTGCAGTTTAGAAACATTTAAGACTAGTGACTAATGGCCAAGCCATAGTGGCGAGCGTTTGCGGCGCAGCGCAACACGGACACGGTGAACTCAAACATACGGTAAACAAGTGGAGTGTCCATTGTCGTGCGCAGTCGCGGCAAAGCGTCGTGTACCACGCCCGCCCCGCGCCGCAAACGCTCACCACTATGGCCAAGCACTTAATTGTTCCTACAGTTAAGGCATTTTTCGGCGTTTCGTTTCGTCCATGTTTAGGTTTGATTATCTGTATTTACGTATGAAATATAGAAATAATAATTAGTTTAAAGCAAATATGTAGGTACTTATTTTTCTTAGCCTACACGCTTTAAAAAATATATTTTAAACTTCGCTATATGCCAGTAGCTACGCTTACAGTAAATATAATGATTAATTCCACAAATCACAACTTATGACACCAAAACAATTATACGCTAAAATAATACTCACTTATAGATTCAAAAACTACTCTTACTCAAATGAAAGACATAACCCCCACAATACATCACATACAAATAATATGATCACTAGATCCTCAACACATTTTGAGTATTATTCAATTAAAATCTATAACCTACTTCCACTATCTATTAAAACAATTAGTAATGAGAAAATGTTTAAAAAGGCTATAAAAAATGGATAGTGGAGCTAGGTAGAAGTAAAATGGATTGTCTCATTCGCCCATACCAACATTGAATCAACTGCTCCTGAAGTGTATAAGCTTATGTTAGGTTTTTGTTATTTTCATTGTGTGTTTTGTAATATAAATAATATAGATGTACATAAATACCCTGTTTTTAAAACTGTCTGAATATTTGTTTATTATATTCGTTTTTTTAAGTTAGTCTTCCTTGCTTATTCTCAAATTTAATATAAAAAAAGTATATTTTTAAGTGTCCTCGGCACGGGAAACCCCAGTGAGGTCACATTATTTTTATTATTAATTATCGTTTGTAAGCTAAAAATATCAATAAATAAATAAATAAATGTGAATGATATAGGTATATTACGCGGGTAAAGAGAATTTTTGTTTTAGGTCCCGACTAGCTAGGAAATTTTTGTGTTTAGATAGAACCTTTCTTGTTATTTTTTTTCATAAAATGATGCTTAGAGAATTATAAACTATACTGATGTTAAAAAAATAAAAAAAAACATAAATGAACCTATTCAGCAACTCTCAACAGTGTTTTTATCTACCTACCCGCCCTTCCCATTTTCCTAGCGCACACCACGTAACAATAATCCCACGTTTAAGTACCGGAAAGAAATGAAATTTTTAGTACTATAAAGAATAAAGAATGAATATAAATAACATTGACATATAAATACACATAGACATGCCCTGATCCCTCAAAAATTATGACACTTAACTAATGCTCAAACGCCCAGTCATGTCCAATGCGTATTTAGTCTTTTTCTTTAAGCGTGACGTTTGGATTTGAAACCAAAATTCCCGCCTGTGTCATGAAAGCATATCAAAACCTTTCAGATAAACACTGTAAAAATAATTGTGTAACTTTTTATTGGTAAATATTTGTTTATGAGTGATTAACAAATCTAAAAACAATAATTATTCAAACATAAATATGATTTTGTTGTGTACGTCAAACTACACCTAGCGGCGCAATTGCGAAGCTCTTCTTAGTTACAAGGATGCACTGATAAACATACGTTTTAAAAATATTATAAACGTTAGTATAAAACCAAAGGCAAAATATACAAGACTTTATGGATCAAAATGCTGGACCACGAAGAAATAGTATTAGCAGAAAATTAATTCTGCTGAGATGGTCTGCGGGTGTTTACCAGGATTTTTTTATATTTTTTTTATACGCCTCCACTCGTTTGCGAGTGATTTTGGGATTTTACCAGGATTGACAAGATAAAAAATAAATACATCCGCGGTAGTTATGGGGTCGTGCTCATTCAGGAGAAACTAAAAGAAACTAGACTCCGATGGTACGGACACGTTAATAGACAGAATGACAATCACGTGGTCAACTTGCCTTGAATATCCCCACACAAGCGAGAGCTCGAGGTCGTTTACAAGCCACCCGGTGGGCCAATATTGAGAGGGACCTGAGGAAGAAGCAGCTGACAAGAGAGATGACACGAGACAGAAAGAATTGGAGACTGCGTACCAGAAGGACCGACCCTAGATCAACTGGGAAGAGGCAAGGTGAGTTAATATTATTTTTGCATTTCCTAAAATCCAGTAAAAAGAAATGAATGGGTCGAAATAGTAAGGAATTTAAGGAAATAATCTGATTGCAATCCACCAAAAACGTTGATTATTAATATTAAAATACAAACTTTTTTATACACTAAAAATTATTATCCCCAAATTTTTGGCAATACATGCGCATGCTCCTTGAATGCAGCCGGGGTATAAATAAACTAACTCGGTAAGTATGGGTACGTTTTCGTGTCACTACTTCAAAATTTTTTTTACTGCAGGGCATGCCTACGTATGAATATGTCAATGATAAATACTAATAATAAAAAAATATATATAACAAATATAAATTACAAAACACAAAAAAATAATGAAAACAAATTAGGAGGTATTTAAAATTTAAAGCAGGCACAACTTTTAGTCATGGAAATAATTTACGTGATACAAAAAGGTCTAATTTTTTTACATGCTCATCATCTTATAAACATTGCAACTGACAGACGCCTTTATGTCAGGGTCCAACATGTTGTTTTAAAATAATTTTTAAAAATACGATAGTAACGGTAAAATTTTTCCGTGTGACGCCGGATAAATTTTTAACAAAGGCTTAAAATATCCATATTTTGAATTCCTAAAAACGAGACGTTTCGCGCACAAAGGGACAAACAGTGCCTATTACGTTACCGCACTCATACATACGCCAACCGCTAGCCGTTTTGAATATGCTTTTATATGACCCGAATTTATAATTTACAACTTATTTTTTATATTTGTATTTATTAAGTTTATAATTTTATAAATTCAGATAAATTTATTTAATAGTGTAGTGAACTGTTTTTGTGCAAGGTTGATTATAATATATACTCGTATATTACATATTTCATTTGTACAAAATATTCCCAACCAGCAAAAGTGCTGGTATGTGATATAATATTATATATTATGACACTAATAAAAATCAATAAAATAACATCACACATCACTCGTCACATGGGCTGTAAAACAGTTTTTTAAGGTGTTTTTAAAGTGCGTACGACTATATGTTTTGTATTTGTATATTTTTTAAATCATTAGAAAGTGAATTGTAGAACTTTATTGCTGTATACAGAAAACTGTTTCTTTTTCTGTTAGTCCTAGGTTGTTCGTAAGCTAAATCATTGAACGCTCTTGTATTTCTTGGATGTATATTGCAGTTAAAATTTAATTCAATATTACATCATCTTTACCTTTTCTGTAAAAATAATTAATCTAAATTAAGCATTTTTGAAATTTTATATAAATCTGTAGTTCTAGTATATTTATTAAAATTAAATGTCACCTTAAGTGCTTCATTTGCTGTTCTTTGAATTAATTCTTGCATTTGTTTACTTCACAGCGACAATATTATTAATCCATATACAAAGTGTGGAAGTACGAAAGCATCGTATGTCATTAAACTTTGTCTTTTTATCAAATACTTCCGCTCTTCTCATTACCACTATAATTAAACCCAGTTTTTTTTATAACTGCTTTGATGTTTTGTCTATGCTAACACTTTGTATCCCGGAGCCGTGTAAACACGTGATTATATAACCATGCGTTGTGTCCCGGTCCCGTGTTTTCACGTGGTTATTTTATTGATTAAAAAAAAAAAAAAAAAAAAATTATTTTATTTTATTTTATTTTATTTTATTTTATTTTGTTTTATTTTATTTTATTTTATTTTATTTTATTTTATTTTATTTTATTTTATTTTATTTTATTTTATTTTATTTTATTTATTTTATTTTATTTTATTTTATTTTATTTTATTTTATTTTATTTTATTTTATTTTATTTTATTTTATTTTATTTTATTTTATTTTATTTTATTTTATTTTATTTTATTTTATTTTATTTTATTTTATTTTATTTTATTTTATTTATTTTTATTTTATTTTATTTTATTTTATTTTATTTTATTTTATTTTATTTAATTTTATTTTATTTTATTTTATTTTATTTTATTTTATTTTATTTTATTTTATTTTATTTTATTTTATTTTATTTTATTTTATTTTATTTTAGTTTATTCAGTCATTGAGGTTTAAAAGTTTCCGTTTTTATAGCGGTTTTAAAACTGATGACGTTTTAAAACGATTTTTAAACTGGACTGGAGATTAAAAGAAATAAAGAGCATTTGCTGGCAAGATGTTCAAACTTGTGCTTCGAAACATCCGTGCGTGGACCAGGATTAGAACTGTGGAGGAGCTGTTTCGCACTGCTCAGGATAGGGAAGTTTTTTCCTAAGTGATCGTCAACGTCGGGGGACCCGACATGACACGTGAAGAAGAAGAAGAATGTTTACACATAGGCAGAATGGGTAAAGTTACATAGTAAAATGGTCACTCAAACCAGCCAATGAAATGCCACGAGTACAGTATATGCCTAGATTTCAAAGATATTCTCCTTCAACATCTGTCTACAAAATTAGTTAAGATTTTTCTGAGGATTGATATTGTCTAAGCATAGTATTAAATGTTTATGGGTAGGTTTGTACTTCGGTAAGTATAGCGGAACTAACTGGCGTATCCGTGGGATGAGAATCGGTGCTGGTGGCGGCAGGGGGTGAGGAGAGGAGAGAAGGTGGTTGGAATGTGAAGCCTTCGGAATAGGGAAGGGAGACATATAGCTTTGCCTTCATTCTATAAAGCACAACGTTAACAGGACGGACAAAAGTACGGCGCCAGAAAATATGCAGGATAGAGCCTTACAAGTATTCTGCTATACCGCAATGCTTCCCTTGTTTGTCTTGTCCTTAGTGTTTTAAGTTGAATATTGGTTAGTAATTTTGTATTTGTGATTTTCAAAACAAATGAACCAAAAATATTTTCAGGCTATCTAAATTTGTAGACAAGAAAAGTCAAAAATGTCTACCGCATCATGAAGGTTTCAGATCTTTAACTTCACAAAGATCAACAGATGGAAGAATTGAAGGAATGTGGATGTTTGATAGATAGATAGGCAGAATAGTGAATATTACCCGGTGTGTAAAGTGGTCACTTAAACCGGCCAATGACAGGTCGTAAACTCTTTAAATGCCTAGACTTCTAAATTGCCTTTTAAAAAACGATGTTCATCTTTGTTGCAATATATTCAATAAATAACTGTTTATTAATTTGTTTTTTTACACATTTCATTTGTATATTAGCGTAAAAGATAGCAGTACTTTTTTGTTGTTTATATTCGATACCTATGTACAAAACCTAAATAAGGCAAAAATAAAAATCGCAATTTGTAAATGTAAATGTAAATGAAAAATATCGAAACTATTCTTCAATAGGGAAATGGAAATTATATAAAAAGAAGAGAGGAGTGTTTATGAAAGAGTCGAGATTTTTTATTTATTTATTTTGGTTAACAGGCAATAAACAATACATACGGCATTTGTATAATACTCACAATTTGTTTGCACAATTTATTAAAAGGAATTCACAATATACTTAAAACTGGCCAATGGCCCTGCGTACAGGTGTACCGAGATGTCTTTTTAAGTGTCATATAGAACCTTGTATAGAGTGAAGTTAGGTTCGTATCAGGTTTGCCAACTGGAAAAGGCGTTCCAGTGTTGGCAACCTGATAATGTTTATTCAAGTACTTCGCTCTCCGCTACAACCTTTATGGTGAAATATACTGCCACCACTTGCTTTTACCCTCAATAGTAATTTAATTTACATATTTTAATTGAATATGAGTTATAATCTAATAACAATGATATTCTATCAATTATAAATTATCAATAACAGAAATCGATTTTTTTTAGAATTATGCATTATTTTTGTTATCAGGTTTGCCAACTGAAAAAGGCGTTCCAGTGTTGGCAACCTGATAATGTTTATTCAAGTATTTCGCTCTCCGCTACAACATTCATGGTGAAATATACTGCCACCACGCGCTTCTACCCTCTGTAGTAATTTAATTTACATATTTTAATTGACTATGAGTTATAATTTAAAAACAATGATATTATATCAATAATAAATTATCAATAACAGAAATCGATTTTTTTAGAGTTGTGCATTATTTTTGTTAACCTATAGTTGCAATAAATATATCTAGTCCCATGGTTGTATCCGTGTAGCTTCACTTTAGATGCAAAACTGATCGTTGCAATAATATTGTAAATGTATTCCTAACGGTCATAGTTCAATCCACAATCGATTAAATCATTACATTTATCGGAACGTCCAATATACCATGTTGTTGCTCTAACTTATAACCTACAGAATTAATTTAATTTGATTTAAGTCGTCCCGAAGAAAAAACGTCGGTAGAGAAAATACTAAGACGAAACATAAACTTTGCGTAGTAAATTCAAACCGATATCTAACTTTTTAGATGCCCATTATATCCTCGCTCAGATTAACTTTAATGTATAGTGCGTTCGAACGTCTAATAAGCCTATTCCTAGTTAGTGCCCGTCGATGACCAAGATACAAATTTTGTTAGTGCTAGTAAGCGCACGCGAATGTTAATTAGAAACGCCTAAAACATTAGTATGAAATGAATCCTTAGAACTCTAACCTCCCTTTGTGAAATATCATAGAAATAAGAATAGTCCAGAAACCGAATACGAGCATCAAACAGAAGGCGACTGAACTACTCATAAATGAGTAGTTTTACGTTTTGATTCATTAGTTTCTTTGTAGACGTCGTTCAGTACGCAACTCCTGATTTGAATTCAACTATGACGTGTTGTGTCCTTTTAAAGTGTAGAAATACTGCTAGGATCTTAAAGAAACAGGATGGGATCACATTTCATTTGTAATTAGTAAATGAATGTGTAAGTAGCAAATGTGTCAGATTGTCGAAGAAATCAAAATGGACATTTCGTTAGTGTTGCCAGGGTAGTATTTTTTTTTACTGTACTTTGCTTATCTAATTACTAATGAAAATTGGACCTTGGATTAAACAACTCTGTGGTAGACATTTGACCGATATTATCTTTAAAAAATCAAATACTATATAACATGATATAAAAATATCCGTTTGTAAAATAAAATTTGTTTTATATTTTAAGTTCGAAATTCATTAATTCAATTACTCTTATCAAATGACCCCTTACTTATCTACTCTGTTGTGTCAATCAATATTTCCGCGTGCACAATCAAAGTTTAGAGAAATTAACAAATGTTTTTTTTTTTTTTAACCTTACATTTGTGTTATGATTATATTTTTTCCCATCGTGCAACATTACGCGGTGACATCACGAATGCGCGCGGTGAAAGTGGGGCATAGTAGGGGAATTTTCGGACACAGTCCGATGTATTCAAATATGATGCTAAGCTCCTTCTAGACTATTCTTAATTTTATGTCTAATATATATAAAGGCAATGTTCGTATGTGTGTCCTCGATGAATTGAATAATTACTGGACCGATTTACGTCCAGTTTTCAGTAAAATGTACATTTTCGCCACGAGCAGGTTTATAGCTCTTAAAATCTTCACAGTATTAAGTAGAAGAAAAGTTAGGAGCTTAAACGTTTTTTTTATTCATCACCAGGGTTGCATTTGACGAGAATGCATCTAATAAAAAAAAGAAAAATGTCATTTTTTAGTGCATTAAAAAGTTTGTTTTTGAACAAACAACGTTCGTTTTTAATATACCCCAATCAATTAATTTCCTTCAATTCTTTATAATTTTTACCCGTTTATTTCCTTTTACTGGATTTTAGGTATTATTGAATTAATATCAACTGACATTCGATACATTTTTGAAAAAAAAAAAACTTAATACAGTGCACTCCTGTTAGAGGGTTTGACATTTGCAAAAATAATTCTATATTTGAAAATCAATTATTTAAAATTTTGGAATTCAACCATAAACAAGTACCTAGGCACCTACTTAAATTCAAGATTATTTTAAAACGAATTATTTAATGTTTTGGGATTCAATCATACACAAGAACCTAGATACCTACTGACCAATGAAAAGTAACACTATATTTTTTACGTTTATCTGAACGGTTTTTGCTAAAGATCTTTTAGTTAGGTTTTGTAAGTATACTTAATCTTAACCTTAAGAGGAAACGCGGTCCGATTTTTTTTTTTCTTTTTTTTCATACAAACGTATTCCCGTATTTTCCCTCTAGATTATGGCACTGGAGCAGTGATTTTTTTTACACACAATAGATATTTACCATTGGCGTGACCCTTTTGTTTCGTATTTATAAACATAGTTATTTAGCGAACTAGAACCACCCAAACCCGTAAAATAGGAAAGTTTTATCTGCTGTCTTCGGGCGCACGGTATACAAATATAAATATTTTTGAAAATCGCAAAATGTACCGACACAGAATTTTTTTTCTGACACTGTTTAAAAAAAAAAAAAATATATATTTTTTTATTTTTTTATTTTTTTAAGAAATCGGTTCAGTTTTTTGGTGCGGAAAACGGGACGACGAAACGTAGAGTTTATCAATTTCAACAAAAGGTCTAACATATAGTTATACAGTATCGGGGAGGCATCTGCAAGACAGTGACAGGAAAACCATGTTCGAACACCTATTGATCAAAATTCTTTGTCTTCAGAATTTATGTAAACCTAAACACAAAAATAATAATGTATGCGTGCGTACTATTGTACTCAATGTTGTTCTCAAATCTAGCCATAGCAAAGCATTGCCGGATTCAGCTCGTTTGTTATAAAACGTGTTTTTATTCCTTCTCTTTCACCTCATTATCTTTAAAGTCTTTCTAGATTAGAACAATCACTAGAATAAACCAGACCTTATCTCGAAGTATTTATTTTTACTTTTCTTTATCCTAGCTTAAATTTTCATAAGTTGTATTTTATCTATATTTATTCTATCTCCTCTACGGATGCGAATCGCGGCACCTCACTAGGGCCCAAAACAGAAAAATTCTGAGTTTTGAGAATAGGTGTCTCAGAAGAATCTTGGATGTGAAGTGGTTTGACTTTGCGAGGAATGAAGTAATAAGAGAACGAACGCAGCAAACTCCGATGACAACTGTCGTCAAGCGAAGGCGATACGGTTGGCTATGCCATATACTGCAGATTGAATTGAATATTGAATATTTTTTTTTTTTACAAAATACATTTTTGAAATACAAAATAGGTAAATATACAGAACATCTTATATATAATGTTTCTACCTCTCTAATAAAGTAGATACTTGTGTTTAGAGAGGGAGTTCGTTTCACTTTTTTTTTTTTTTATAAACAAAGTAAATTAAAACAAAGTAAATTAAAATTAAAATTAAAAACAAACAATGTAAATAAAAAATAAACATTCTTTGGTATAGAGTCTAGGAAGGGGTGAGTCTTAAATGTTTTTTAATTTTAGTTTTAAAAGTTTGATAATTTTTTATAGATTTTAAGTTTTCCGGAAGTTTATTAAAGATTTTTTTACCTATGTACGTATAATGGTTTAACGCTGCTGTTGTTTTACATCTGTGCAAAATTTAATTATTAAAAAATCTAGAGTTACTTGAATTTTGCACTTCAATTGTTTTTTCTTTAAAAGTTTGTAAGATAGAGGCTTTATTAAAAATTTCTTCAATTGTTGGTATATTAAGTCTGGGCTTTTTAAGAATTATTTTTGCAATCTTTTTTTGAATAATAGAGAGTGATTTTAAGTTTGTCCTATAAGCTCCTCCCCAGCCTATAATTCCATACTGCAGAATTGACTGTATTAAAGCATAATAGACTATTTTTATAAGTTTTAGAGATAAAATATTTCTTAGTCTAATGAATACATAAATAAGTTTCCTAATTCTTTTGACCATAGTGGCTATTTGTACTTAGATGCCTCCTGAAAGCCTCAATCACGCTTCCCTACTTTACAAGGCATCACGTTCTCGACGTCCTGGACGTCCACTGCAGACTGTTCATCGGCAGTTCATGTCAAAACTTCGGGACGAGAACCTAACTCAGGAGGACGTAAAGGAGTTGGCAGCTGATAGATATGCACAGAGGCTCTTTGTGAATACCATACGCTCCAGCTGGGGAGCGGACATCAAATGATGATGGTGATGTATTTTATTTCAATTGTACCTGTACATACCAAAAAGAAACGTATTTACTGTTGCTTAATGAACTGAAATGTTTCTAAATAAATAAATAATCATTTGTGGAGAATATTTTTTTTATATGTACATTATGTGTAAGAAAGGACACAGTTTGTTACATTTTAGAATTTGGTAAAATATTATGTTAACTGAAGTCTTAGCTTTCATAAAATGTATATAAAAATGCCTGTTATATCACAAAAAAAACTATACCATGTTTTATAAAAGAAGGGTGCTTTAAATCTTTGCTCTTGGTCTGCACAATCTAAAGAGTATATAATAATTGATTAAATTAAATCAAAAGATTGTTGGAAACATGTCCGAATGTTTCACAATCAATTTCGTAAAGAAATCAATAATTTTTCCATCCAATTAATGAGGAAATTGAAAAACTGTTGAAGTTATAAAGTGGAGTTTGAAAAAAAAATGGAGTGATTACAAGAATAAAATATTTTAACTGAGTCTTCAAGTAGACCAAAAAAAGAATTGGAAGAAAGTGGATAGAAAAAACTATTAAAATAAGGTGAAAACGCGAGGCCCAGATAAGAGTTTTCTTCAAAGTGCTGGAAAACAGGGAAGATTTCATAATTTTAGTTAAAACCTGAATCTAATGATGATAAAGATATAATAAAAAGATCAGATGTAATTTTTTTTATATAATACTATTTTATTTGTGTCATTATTGTAAATATTAACATTTTTTCAATTTGTTTATCTGTATTAAGAGTTTTGTAGTCATGTATAGATATATTTTAATATCTATGTTTGGTGAATATTATGTATATTTATAAAATTTAGAAAAAAAATTGTTAATAATTGTCGTAATCAATGTTTAAGCCTTTTATGTAATTTGTATGTAAATAATATTGTATTGTTTTTAAGGATATTATGTTTATAAAACTTTATAAACATGCGGTAATTCTTGTTTTTTTATTTCAAAAATTAAAAAAAAAATTTGATCGATTACAATAATTCGATTTGCATGAATAGAATGAGTATCAACAAATATGTTGGATAAATATTTTTATACCGTTTAATTTATTATATGTTTTGTTTTTAATCTGCATTGGTATTTATGTGCCTTCCTACTTGTTTTCTTGTTATCTTTTTTTAAATTAGGCAATACATTCATTTTTGGGTCGGCCTCGTGGTGTAGTGGTCTGCTTGTTTCCTACCATGCAAGAGGTCTCGGGTTCGATTCCCGACACGGAAAATTTATTTTAAAAGTTGTTTTTACACTAGATTGGACTGGTAACCAACCTTCACGTTACATAAATGATCATGATAAACTTTTATTTTTTATATTTTTTATTTATTCATAAAAATAAACACATACATTACAAAAAATATTAATTACGTTTCCCAAACTTTATGAGGCTAAAAGCCCTGTGTTGAGTTGGGATATAACATAATTAAAAGTGGTTGCATGTGCATGATTAAATAATTACAAAAATAAAAAATTAAAATTAAAAAATTATTACATAAACATATATTTCATCATTCATTTCAATAAACATCTGGACACCACGCTTAATAGTACCTATATATAAATCTATGCAGTATCTCGCAGCAGTCTCCCGCTATTGATGTACCAATGTAGTCCCCTATGCACTATTCGGTGCGGAAAGAGAAGGATGATGATACTACATATATTATGTTGATTATGTTAGTCATTTTTATTTGAAAAAAATGTTGTTTTGCGCCATGCGACGTTAGGATTTAATTGATTGAATATCTTATTTTCAGATAGTCTGCATACTGGTGGCAACTGCACACACTAGCCGCACTCCCAGCCTTTGTGATTTTATTTATAGTAACCACAAAATCAACACACGGAATACCATATTAATGTTCCATGTATTATTAAATATTTGTAATGATATACTGATGTGCCTGTGTCAACTAATTGCTCGTGCCATCTCAACACAAGACTTTTAGTCCCATGGAGTTCGGACTTATGTCCCAAATAATGAGCAATAAAGTAAATAGATAAGTAAGTAAATAAATAAATAAATTGAAAAAAAAACCAGCGGGCGAATGTGTGGTAAAACGATGTATGATAGGTGCACAAATGTCGAGATCCGTGAACTGTGTAAGGCTGAGACATGCATTATCGACAGAATCAAGAAAGGCGTGCTGTGTCGGTTTGGACATGTAAAGCGAATGGACAGCGGAAGAACGTCTAAAAGGATCTACGATGCGAATGTTGATGGATGCAGAAAACGAAGAAGACCGAAAAGGACATGGCATCAAATACCCGAAGATGGACATGTCAAGAATAGGAATAATCGGCGTGCGTGCATGAGAAGATGTATAGTAGAGGAAGCGAGGTCTCTATGCAAAGACAGAGTAATATGGCGTTCTAATCTCTCTGCTTACCCCTACGGGGAAACGGCGTGATGGTTTGTTTGTTTTTTAAATAAATGAATAACAATATTCCTCGATAACTTCTTAGTAGTTACGTGTTTTTATAGTTGTTTTATATCAACTCGACCACGCATGTTATGTAGTTAATAAGTTATTAGTTTTTCATCACTTATGTCGCGGATGTAAGTTTGATCATTAAACTTCGGATAGTGGTCTTAATGTCTCTACGATATATCCGCAGGTTAAAGTTAATCTAGTGCCGAACGAGCGGGGCTTTGTGTAGATTCCTAGATTGAGTCTAGTGCGGTACAAGTTAGTTTGTTGGTACTTAGTAATGGGATAGCTTTTAACAGGGCTGTGCCAAAAAAAAACCATTTTTTTTTAAAATAAAAAATGAACATCATCATCATTCCCTTTCCGCACCAAATGGTGCATTGGGTACTGAATTGGTAAACTTCTATCTCAATTTATTTACTTATTTACTTCAATCAATTTTGTGACATGAACATAAGATGATTAGTCTTACGCTTCAGGTACCAGTCCAGGGACTATAAAATTTTCCAGAGTGAAAACACCTTTTTTAAAAATTATTTAAAAAAATATATTTTACGGTTTCATGAACCTTTTACATAAGTACCTACAATATAAGCAGTGAAAAAATAGCATTTTATTACAAATAACAAAAACATCGAGAAAAGTATACAATAGTAAAAAGTATTTATATGTAAAAAAAAAAATATTACATTTGTAACAAATATTTACCTACATAAAAGAAAAGTTAATTAAAGAAAATAGCACTTGTAAAAAAGAGGAAGACAAGAAAAAAAAGAAAGTCTTTTAAAAGGAAAGTTAAAAAGTTTACATTATGGGTTATGTAAATGTTAATACTAAACAATAAATTTAAAAAACAAGAGAAAAGAGTTAAAACAAAAGTAAAGAACTAATATTTTTTTTTGATTTCTTAATTGTTAATTCTTTTTTATAAATATTTCATATCAACCATGTCGGAAATCAAACCTAAAACCTCTTGCATGGTAGGCAAACGCGCTAACTATTACACCACGAGGCCGACCAAAACATCAGAGAGGTACAAACAAACCCACGATTCTAGACATCCCATACACCACCACCAACAAATGGCCTCGCGTCTGAGATCTAGAAACAGTTTTATCAAGGCCACCTCCGCTGTTGAATCCTCGCAACAGCGGAGAGAAGAACTATGGTAACAGGATCTTGGAGCGAGACCATGGATGGATTTAAATGAGGGTATGAGGGTATCCAAGGAGGTGAACACCTACCATACTCCCTATGGATCACCCTCAATTAAACTACGGGTGGGTGTTACACAATGTAAAAAAATCTGTAAAGGTAGGGGTACCTCTCTGGTGATGATATATTGTGTGACCCAGGATGACACCCACCTATTAACATGCCCGATCATGGAAGAAAGCTGCACTCCGGGGACCTAATTGTGGCAAACGACAAAGCAATATCTGTCACCGCATACTGGAGTGGCAGGATATAATCCAACCGGACACGCTAAGTAAGTAAGTAAGTACTAGTTCATATGAACCAACCAATGATATGAGAGCTATGGAGGATTCGGTTTGCTCACCGTTAACGAACCAATCGGAGAGAAGAATCTCTGACGTCACACTCGGAGTTATTTCAGAAATACAAAACATCAAAAAATGAAAGCGCTGAAAATACGATTTGTAAAAATAGAATATAAAAAAATTTGGCTCAGTTAGATAGTCTATTAAGAAATAAAAAAAGACACTGATTTTTCTCATTCACAATAAACTTTGTTAAAAACAAAAAAAAAAAATTCTTTGGGATTCTAAAGCCTTACTACCTGTAAAGTGAACGTTTAAGTATTAACACTATTTAAAAAAAAAGTTTTTTGAGACTCCATACGGATTTTCTAGTGAATCGGGGCATGTTCACATGCATGAGTTGTTCCTGGTTACGTCACTATAAACTGTTTTACTGTATTAAATAAATGTATGATGTTGTTCAAAAGTTAATAAATATAAACATTATTCAAAAGTAAATAAAATTGAATGTTTAAAAAAGGAGAGATTAAAAAATAACAGACAATATGGAGTTTTTAAATGCTTGAATTATTTTTTCCCTGCTTTTTGTGCGATTTGCCAATTACTGTTAAATGGAATCATTTTATAGAACTACTTATTAAAAAAGATTTACAATCGTTTTCATAATTTCCGTAATTCTTTTTAATTTAGCAGAACCTATTTAATCAGTTTTTCATTTATTTGGACCGCCAAATTTATATATTATTTTTATTTATTTTTTTTTTTTGTGCATACACATTTGTATATTAGTGTGATTATTGCCATATATCAATTTCTTCCACACAAGTAATCAAATTGAAGATGTTATTTGTATAATTTTATATAAATATGCGAGAAAAAAAATAAACTAGTATTTAAATTTATAAATGACAGTACTAGTCTTCAATAGAAAAATGAGAAAAGGGTGAGGAAAAAAGGAAATGTTTAAGGATGAATAAGATGTAATTTTGATGTAAATACATTTTTATAATATTTCAATTTATTATTTACTTTGTCTGTAGTTACAACCATGTGTTAGCATTTGCTAGGCACATAACCAGTAGCTGCATTCAAATCGGTGCGGTGGAGCTGTCAATAAATACGATTGCGCAACGCTGATCCTCTCTTTTTTTTAAACTTTCTTGCTTAAGCATACATTTTAAAGATTGGTTCCAAAGAAACTAGCCAGGCATTTCATTTTTTTAAATACTAGTTTTATCCACGGCTTCGCTCGCATGGTATTAGGGAAAAATTAATTTAGTTGTTAATTAATTTTGTTGTTCATCAATATTAATGTTTTTTTTTTTTTTCGTTTAGGTACAAAATATTTGTCTTCATCATTTTTTTTCTTACATCATTATGTATTTTTATACATAAATTAATATGTACTATTCACCTAAGTATTAGTTTTAAATAATTATGGATACATTTTTAATTTTTTTATCATTTAATGTAATTCAAAATTGTTTTCTTGGTTTTTTTTTTAACTGGTTCAAAGTATTTCTAATTCCAAATTATCATTTTTTATCGATAATTGGTATTTTTTTTTTATATAGTTTATATTTTTTAGACTTTCTTAATTTGTTAATTAGTAATATTGTTTTAAATGCTCTGTATTACTTATAATTATGCTTACATGTATGTATATTTAATTGTATTTGTAACTAATTTGTAAAATGCACTAAGTGCCGTTTATTTCAATAAAATAAAATAAGAATTTTCCCGATTGAATAATATATTTTTTCGAAATAGAAAGTAGCGTGTATCGATTGCCGGTCAATGAACTATCGCCATTAAAAAAATATGACGAGCTGTTAGTCTATGGCGACGTAGCATCGTTATTCTATTCACAAATTAAAGATCTTACTATAAAATCAAAACGAAAAAAATCCAAGCTAATAATAATAATAAATTATAGAAATGAAAAGAAAATCATTTCATAATGATTTTTCTGACATCCCACCTTACCGCCTACTCAATTTCAAATAATTTTGGTTATATCATACATATTTTTCATTGTATTTGTTTAATTCGGGATGAAAAATAAATATCGTATTTTACATGTCACCTCTCCGGCTATCCTTTAGTTTTATTTTTAGACGTGTGGCTAGTGCTATGCAAGCTCCTGACGTCACTGCGACCTGTGAAGGTCTATTGTGACGGGTCCCCGTAAATAGTTCTCACCCTCCAAACCCAGGTCTATAAATAGCCTGGTTGAAAGCGAATGTTTACATTTTGCTAAATCTCCCCCTCCAAGTCCAGATCCGTAAAGTATTGGGCTATAGGTTATGGGGCGAGCTCATTAACATCCTCAGGTTTAACCAGTGATCCCCCGAGGATGAGGCTCCTTATATGATGTATTGCATTACATTCACATGGAATGTGTATAGGTGTTTTCTCATCTGCACTTCAGAACCTACATCTACGTACAAGTTTCGAAAAAGTTCATTCTAGCAAGGTGTATGTTCAATCTTCAGTGCCCTGCAAGGGCTTTAGTGATAACCCTAACTTGATTTTGGCTGAGCTTAATTAGTTCAAAAGCAAAACTTAATATATTGACTATCTCTATCAAAAAAAAAATGTCAATCAGTCGTTCCGTTGAGACGTGGAGGAAACACAAACAAACGAACGAGCACACTTTCGCATTTATAATTTAAGGATAATATAAGTTATGGATACTTGTCTAAGTATTGAACAAGTTTCAATAAAATGATTGAACTAAAATAGAAGGCCTGTTTTTTTATACAGTCCACAAGATTAGTGGAATCTATACGCATACTCGTATATAATAGAGGTGGTTAAAAAAATGATCCAGTTATTTTAAAACAGTTATTCTCCCGAAACACCTGAAACATAAATATTAAATTTTTACTGCAAAGAAAAACTAATCAGGATGTTGTTATTAAAAATTAACTGTACCATGAAACTGTTTATAAAAATAACAGTTAAAATCCCACTTTTTTTGTTTTACCCACTGCTCTAAATTGTTATTTAAGAAACAGTTTAACGATTCCGACGAGTTTTTCGTTAAAAGTAACAATTTAATTTATTTTGATGAAGCGGTTTCAGCAGCCGCTTTAACAGGATTTTTCGACTTAGCTGTTTTAAACTGCTATTTAGAAACTATTCACGAAACAGTTTAATTCGTGAAACGGTAATTGTTACTGCTACTTCTAACGAAATCACTCATCTCTGGTTTATAACCATATCTTGACGAATGTGTTTGGTAAATAAACGCCTAATAAATTTGTGGCATCTAACTGCACTAAGCTGATAATCGATTTAGGTATGGAACTGAAAGATGTTTTGCAAACCCTGATAGTTGCGCGTTATCGCCTACTTCCGTATGTTCAGGAAAGGTCAAGATCGCGGCATATCATGCAGGTGATTATTGTAGGAATACCATCGCATAGCTGTATGTAATGTAAAGGAGAATATCCTACGCCTCGCTAGTCCAGCATATCTAATCTAAAACATAGATTTTGATTTTAATATGCTGTGACTAACTGTGAAAAAATAATACAACATCATAAAAAATGCCAACGAGAACAAATATTACCTACCTAAAAGCAACGTTAACGGCTAGCTTATTGAAGCCAGCGTATTTTAAAATATTTTTATTTTAGCGCAGTCAAGTCAGCATTGATTTGTGTTCTTAAAAAAAGTGTATGTAAAGGTGGAAATCATACAGGCGTTAGTAACTATCGACCAATGAGTTTATTACCCGTTTTGAAAAAAATATTCGAAAAATATATACTTTGAAAACGAATGAATTATAATTTTTTTTTACAATTGATGAAAATTAATTTATTTTGCAAAATAAAAGTTTCACGGAATATCTCAAACTAAGCCATATTTTTTAAATATGTTTTCATAAACCGTATTATTTTTATTTATTTTTTCATACATTTTCAAGAAACTCGCCGTAGAATTTAATGCTCCAATTTTCACAGCGCGTAAGGAAACATCTAATTTCCTGTGAACTTCCTCATTGTTGTAACAGTATTTTTTGAACAGAATAAAGAATTAACAAAAAAATATATTCTTGTTCTATTTATCGATAACGCAAAAGTCTTTGATGCAATTGATCACTTAAAATTAATAAACACGTAAGATGACATTTGAATTGGAAGAAATCATTTTAAACCCTTGAAAATATTATACCAGCAGAAAAATATGTGATTTGGTATTAGGCGAAATAAGCGAGATGAGAATATTTCTTCGGGGATGCCACAAGGTTTAATATTGGGCCCTACTATGTATTTAATTTAAAATGTTATGTAACTTAAAGTGCAAACTTTGAGATGTGGTGCTACAAAATAATATAAGGAATATCCACAATCGAAAGACCACATCACTACTGACGAGGTTCTCAGCAGAATCGAAGAAGGGAGGCACCTAATCAAAATGATCTCAGAGAGTCGAGCCCAATAGATCGACCACATTATGCGCAATGAGGGTCTCCTGCATGACATGATAGAGGGAATAGCTGAGTAACAGATTACAGAGGGAGTGTTTGGCGTAAGTGTGCGAGGATTTGAACTGCACCTGATATATGGAGCTAAAGAGGGCTGCAGAGAATAGAGACCACTGGAGGACATGATGCAGGACTTTGCTACAAACCAATCACCAGGGTCGATACTGCAAAGAAAAAGAAGTGTAAATAATGTAAAACATTATGTATATGCTAATGATACGGCCTTAGTTATGTCTCACAAGAACCTCAAACCTGCAGAGAAATTGCTTCAAGAATAATTCGTGAATCTGCAAAATTGGTTCCATAATGCAGGTTTAATTATTAATTCCAAGAAAACCCCACTTATGCACATAAGATTACCAAACAATAAAAATTTTACAATACCATAAATTATATCACAAAATTATATTCCCATTATATGCATTTATCCACAGATATATTGTGCAACCGTGCAAAGGTGAAAATATTGAGTAATATGTATATTTAAGGTTTAACAATAGATTATAATTTCAAATGGGATGCAAATATAAGAAAATTGTATAAGCAATGAAAAAGAATGAGTAATAGAATGTCATCACAATCATCATCATTTACCTTTCCGCATCTAATGGTGCACAGTGCACTGCATTGGTACACCAATGGCAGAGTATCTTGATCATTTTTGTTACATTAAAGTAAGATAATCAGTCTTACGTTTCAGGTACCACTCCAGGGACTATGAAATATTCTAGTGTAAAAACACAATTTAAACTTAATATTTTATTTAATCCATGCCGGAAATCGAACCCGAGACCTCTTGCATGGTAAGCGAACGCGCTGACCATTACACCACGAGGCCGACAAGATTATTGTGTAACGACGTAATAGAATGTACGTATTGAAATATTATGTCCCTGTTAATACTTTACGAATTATTTATATCTTTAAGAATCAATAATACGATATGCAATAACTTCTTGGGGGTTATCAAGCGAAACTAATATTAATTTCATTCGAACTTAACATATTATGATCAAATTGCTATTACATATAAATATGTACCACCAGAAACAATATTTTAATATCATTAATGTATAAATCCGTAAATAAATTAATAGTTAAGGGCTCCACTTTAGAATATGTACTCAAATCTAACAATAACAAAGCATTGCCGGATTCAGCTCGTTATTAATAAACACTCATTATAAATAACACTCATACATTATTAGTAGGTACAAGCTTTCATGAACTGAAGCAGATTTTAATTCTTAATTTTTTGCAACTTAGGGAAAACATGTTTGAGAAGGGAATATGGAAGTCTAGGCATTTACAGGGCTTATGACCAGTCATCGGCTGGTTTAAGTAGCCACTTTACACACTGTGTAACATTCACCATTCTGGCCATGTTTAAACATCCACGTTTCCTCAACACTTTCATCTGTTGACTTTAGTGAAACATCTTAGAACAAAAATGTTTCCCCTCAGTTGCAACAAATTTAGATTTGAATAACTCCCTAGGGAGCAATCTAGCTTATCTGCAAACATTTAGACATACTCAAAACATTGTTCAGATTTTTCTTTATTGATTCATTTACACTTCGAGTCTTGAGTCCCAAAATCCCCTGACTGTTAAACAAAGTCATCGAAAGGGTCAAGAGTTTCAAGTACATATACAATTAGAGTGGGCCGATAATGTATGAAATTTTTGTTTTTTTAGACTTTAAAGTGAAAGGGGTCTAAAAAGTTGCATTTTGGAGCATATTGAAGGTAAACATTATTACAAAATATATTCCATTCTACTTTTGGCCCTCAACCGAGGTTTGAAGTTTATCACCGTCTGAACATTTCGTTAATTATCTAGATTGATAAAATTATTACATTGTTAGTAAAGATATAACTTAATCACATTACAAATTCGAACACGTTTTAAAACAACCGGAATGCAAAAAGTTTACACTCCGCTGAACTCATTCCGTTGAGCGCCTGGCTAATATTGGTGAAAACAATGGCTCATCAAGACAATGCTACCATTTATTACAAAACAAAGTGCAACTCACGCCCTTAGATGCTTATTTAATAAGGTTTAATGCACATTATAAAATTTAATTAGACTGATTTTCTTACTGAAATACAAAATGACAGCCGGTTTAGCTCAAAAAATGGACTTTTTTGAAAACTTTAAGTTCTGGTTGAGGGCTAAAAGTAGCAGTGAAATTAAAATAATATATTTTTTGCATTTTGAGTAATCCAAAAGGCCTTTCATTTCGAAATTCAAAAAAAAAAATATCGGCTCACCCTAACGTACATATATGTTACAGAAAATGGTAGCTTTTCAAAAGAACTGAGAATGTGGGTAGAACTTGTAGGCGCAATATTCAACAGTATGGTCTGTCTAGAGATCAGATTTTTATGAAGTGAAAAACAAATGCCGGCTACATAACTCATGCGTAACACTTATTCTCCTCTACGGATGCAAATCGTGACACCTACTGGGGGCCCAAAACAGTAAAATACTGAGTTTTGAGAATAAGTGACCAAGAAGAATATTGGGTCAGCCTTGGTTTGTCTTTGTGAGGATTAAGGAAACTGGGAACGGACTCAATAAAATCCAGTACAAGCTGTCATCAATCGGAGGCGATACGGTTGCCTGAGCCATTGTGGATGCCTTCTATGAACCTTAACCACGCTCACCTACTTTACGAGGTATCAGGTTCCAGATGTCTTGGACGTCCGCTGCTGACTGTAAATAGGCAGTCCATGTAAAAATTACGGGACGTAAACCTGACATGAAAGGGTGTGCGAGAACCGGCAATGAACTGAGATGCCTGGAGGCTTTTTGTAGACACCATATGCTCCAAGTAAAGAATGAATGAAACTTGAATGGTGATATTTTTTAATGAAATTGTTGTTTATTAATGCGATCCGCTTTTATTTTATCTGCTGAACTTATTGAGGTATTATATATGGAGATAACACTTCATACAAATCCGAGCTAAAAAGCCGTCCCCAAAGGACAAGGATTGACCAGAGGAGATAAAAAATGTCGTCACGTCGACTTTGACAAATAAAACAAGTAGTACAGTCAAGAGCGCGGACTGTTTACATCGGTCTACTGTAAGTTCTATTCAGTATGTCACTCCCTTTTGCATAAGCGTCACCTTTGTTGGTCGTTTTGCTTTACGCCAGACTAACTGAGCAGGACGGAGACAGGAGATAACTCACGAATTGTAACATATTAATACGACGTTTTTTGACATTAAAATAGCTATTTTAATCAAGTATTGATTTAGATAAGAACATTACTTGTTAGTGAAAGGTTATACCATCGTTTTTCCAGATCGATTTGTGCAGTATTTTAGCGTACATTTACGCATTTTAGTAATTTCAAGGAGAAAAATAGCGAACGCTCGCAACATACTTACTTAAGTCCGTTCTATCAAACATAGACCAATTGGCCGCAGGTTGAGGGAACATATTTTGAACGCTTATGTTTACTCTAGTTATATACCTCAATGGTTTAACTAGATAATCATTATGAAAACGAGAATCGGGTTGTGGTCCTGTGGCTAGTGTCTCAAACTCACGGACCGAAGGTCCGTGGTTCGAATCCCACTCTACCCCAACTCGATTCCCATTTTCTTATAGTGAGTTATTTACAACTCGTTGAAAATGGCCCTCAAAATTAAATATTTGGGTAAATCATAAGAACGCAAATATTTCTTTTTCATTAACAAAAAAAAAAAAAAAGAAGACAAATATTCAGTACGCATTTACAAATATTTCGATATACTCAAAAATATTGTGACATTCAAATGAATTTCGTAAAAAATATTGTTATTAACGAATAAATGAGGCATGTCAAAACAATGACTACAATCTCCACGATTGGTCTGAAATGAGTTAGATAAGGCGATAAATACTATTGACAAATGCAAACGTTTGGAGCATAAATGGCAGTATCTATTAGGTCTTAGGTGTTTAACTTTGTTTGCGTCGTTTTCCCGTAGAGATTTGTAAATCGTAAGCTTCCCGAATGATGGGAGGAAGTATTGACCAGCGATGGACTTACAATCAAAAATACTTTTAATCATAAATATATAACCAGGTTTTTACAATAACGCCTCGAATTTCGGAAAAAATGGCGGAAACAACGTTGTACACTAATGTAATATATTTTGGAGTCAATGTTTTTAGTTCCGCAACAACAGCGACAGTCTCCTTAATGTTACAGGTCGAAAATTATCTATTTATTCAAAATAAGCTAACAATTTATAATCATAATAATAGTAAAAAAATCTTTGCAAACCGTAATATACATATTATGATAAATATAAAAATATAATAAAAAGGTATAAACGGTTAAATAGTGGACTTGTTGCCACTAGCAATTTATTACAGTCTGAACAAAAACAAAAAAACAGTATTAAAAATTAAAAACAATAATATAATAAATAGTTATAAAAAGTTATGAAAACACAAACAGTAAAAGCATTTCATTAGTTATGGTGTCTATTGCTTACATTGTTTACCTTGAATACATTTTAATTTATTTGGAACATTAAAAAAAAAAAAAAAACAATTTATGTCATTAATTGTTTTGGGAAACTTATTATATTTTTTTTTTAACAATAAAACAAAGTTCCAAAGTATAAATACCCGTCCCTGTTAATAAATTTAATAAAAAAAATTGGCCTTCATGTTGCCAGGTAATCAGCATTTACCATTTTCCAAAGACATCTTTTTTGAATTTTAAAAAACACCCTGTACAGTAGAGTTACCCCAAAAAATATAACCATATTTAAAAATTGAATATATCTAACATATGCATAATAAATGGACGTAATACATTTATTGTTTGCTTTATTATTCAGTTTGTCTAATACAAATAAATTTACAGATTAATGGCAATAAAATATACACAAAAAGTAACTTCTGGCAACAATTATAATCATAATGAATTATCCGTGCAGTCTGAGAAAAGTACTAAAAAAACTTTTATTGTATATTACGTAAAACGAAAAAAAGGAGAATACCGTCGTAGTTTTAACACGCCCCAAACATATAGATAATAATAGTTTTAAAATTTATTTTGAAAAAAAAATAAGTTGATGAATAGTTTTGTTCGAACAGTTTCAAGTTTGGTGTGAAGAGATAAAATCAAGTGTTTGAGTACGTATCGTAGGTCACCGCTCCACATAAATTTAATTCATTGTGGAAAACTTTCTACTATTTCAGAAGTTGGGAATAACTAGATTCATTAAACTATAGTACATGAAGTCCTTTTCCGAGAACAAAAACGAAGAACATTCGAGAAAACATTTTAACCATGCATTTTTCATACTTTTACAGTTGTTTTTAACCATTATCCACATTTAATGCATATACCGCTACATTGGTACATGAGTTACAGCGCATCTTGATCATTTGTAACATAAATGGAGGTGAAATCTTACTGGTGGAATGCTAATCCAGAAAACTGTGAAATATTCTAGGGAAAAACCGCATGTTCACGAAACTAATCATAGGTATGTTTAGCACTTTGGACTATTAACACGGACAGACGGTGCTTAGATTAAGACTGCGACAGCCTCTTCAGAAACTGCAGCTATCAGTTAACACAGTCGAGGGACAGCTGGAGGATTTTAGATGTCAGAGTTGAAGAGGGATAGACAGTCTGGATAGTTTTGTGCTGGTTAGTAGCGTGGAGAGGTAAATATGAAGAAGAAGAGCAGAACTTCAGCCATCTGCCTACCCGAGTCAAAGGACGGCAGGAGGATTATAGTTGACTAATTATGTCGAGGAGAAAATGGTATAATGGATAGGTATGCTGGTCGGCGGCGTAAAATAATGAAAATGTAGAGGAGCAGCAATACCTTGGACTGACCAAATTAGAACTGCGATAGGTTCTTCGTAAATGTTTATGTTCTGGATGGATATCTCCGATGGTGTCAACATGGATTTATTTACCTACCAGCTTAGAGAACTAACCTGCCTCTGGTCATGCCGAAAAAAGAGCAGTTAGTTAGGCAGCTCCGCTGAACATGATCAATTTGGAGATCAGCATATTTTATACTATGTTTAAGTGGCAAATACTCTTGCTATTGAAGAGTATCATGCCTTTTTAATATCGAGCCATTGCTCAAGAGTTTCTGGCCTGATATGTTATCCCAATTAAAAGCCTTAACTTTTTGTTTTTATTTGATTTGTTAGTTTTGGTCCAGTAAAAAATAAATTACTTTTATTTATTTGAATAGAAAATATTATCGCGTTCGATTACACCCATTAGTTGTACCTGATCACAATTGTATTGATCGCGATTTTCAGTGATTGGGAAGCCACAGAAAAAGAATGATAATATATTATTAATTCATGTCAATCTTATTGGAAACGAAACCAGGTACCCAGCAGAGATTGTATTTATTTGCCTTTTTCCTGTGTGATTTTCTTATATCTAGCACTGATTTCTCAGTTTGTTTGTCTTGATTTGTCTGTTTTCTATGTAAACGCGGTGAAAATTATTTGATCTACTTAAGGGCCTATTAAACTAGGTTTCCACTTACAAAAGTACAGAGTACCGATGTTAGTTCTAGTTTCGTAACGTTACGGTGTTTTGGGTAATGTTTACTGACAAAAAAGGCATTTACCGTCAATATTAAACTTTCACTTCGTTTTGCAACACTCCATTTTGTTGAGACAATGGGGCTTGATAGCGTGTGCATACATATTAGATATTATAATATACAGAATCTACATTCAACAGTTTTGGCGGCTCGCCATCTTTGTGCAGGGATTGCTTCGCGAGCAGTTTACTGCAAACAGCTGTTTCGATTATTTTGTATTTGTACTGGCAACAATAATTACATTTACAAGGCAAAATCGCAAACAAAAGAAATGCGGCTCAAGTGATTGCACGAATAATCCTGTGAGTATTTCTACTTAAAACATATTTCGAAATAAATAAATTAAATAGAGTCTATAAATGCACGTAATATAATATTATGTTAATTCATAAAAAATGCTCAAATCTTAACTTGGAATTAACGGATTTTAACGTAAACCATAATATTAAAATACATTTGAATAATATGAAAGCTTTTCTCCATTTTTTCTCTTTTTAAAAATAAAATCCATTCACTTAAATTATGAAACCAATATATAGAAACATTTTTTTATTTTATATATTTATTAATCATATTATAATACAAAGTATACAGTTGAACTTTATTTCCAGGAGTTACTACAACTTATTTAGTGATTAAAGTAATTCAAACAATGTTTTAAAATGCACAAATTCAGAACAACAAAGAAAAAAAGCAATTTTAATATCTTTATAACTAAATAATATATCACAACAAAATATAAATAAAAAAACAACAAAAACGTTTTTTTACACAAACAAAATAATTAATGAAAAACGCTTTCAAGAAAGGAGGAAGTGGGAAATCTAAGACTTAGGGAGATATGGTCGTTAACATCACATGTTACGCAGACGATGCGAATATATATGTAAGTATAGTCAATTCAGAATTGTCAGCTAAATTTTTGCACCGTAAAGTTCAATACATATATATTTACCGGTATATTTGTTTTTAGCCAGTAAACAAATGTTTTAAAATATATTCACGTACCTACAAAATTCTAAATAAAACTTTGAAATATTATTTATGTTCAAAGCATTAACTTTGTGGCCTAACATTTGAATGAATGGTACTGAATATTAATAGTAAAACACTTACTGTCATTTTATGTATACCCCTCCCCTTCCTAATCCTCACCATAAGAAATTCGGCAACATATCACTGAATATGATTTACCTAATTGTAGTGCATGTTTTGACATGGTGATGTTTGCATCCTCTTTAACTCTGCATGTAATTTATGCATTTTTTCGTAAATGTGAATGAATACTAAGGTGATGGTAAAGGTAAATGTGTATTTTAGTATTGGCATGTTGGTGTAGTGAGTGACCTGACAAAGAGACGTGTACGTTTCGAAACCGGTACCTAGACATAAAATGTCGGTAAGTGGTTAAATAATAACATTAATTTTTTACATTTTTTTTTTAATACGCATCCACTCGTTTGCGAAATTAAAACTTTGAAAATATACAAAAGATGATAAAAGACGACTATTCTCACGCGTACGACACAAGGTCGAAGAAAAAAATTCGACGACTGCAATATTCCTTATCATCTGCATGCAATATGACACTTAAAACGTCAACGGTATTTTGTTACATCTATCAACTTCATCAAATTGAAAGAATATTATTTAAGTAATCTTTATAAAATATTACACTCCCAAGCATTGAGATGTAATATATAGAGATAACACTCCATACAAATCCAAGCTAAAAAGTCATCTCCAAAAGACAGGGATTGATCAGCGGAGATAGCAAATATCGTCACGTCGACTTTGACAAGCAAAACAATTCGTTTACATCGGTCTACTGTAAGTTCTATTCAGTATGTCGCTCCCTTCCGCATACGCGTCACCTTTGTTTGTCGTTTCGCTTTACGCCAGACTAACTGAGCAGGACGGAGACAGGAGATAACTCACTAATTGTAACATATTAAAATTATAACATTAAAATTGTAACATATTAAAATAGCTATTTTAAACAAATATTGACCAAGCTAAGAACATTACTTGTTGGTGAAAGGTTATACCATTGCTTTTCCAGTTTGATTTGAGCAGTATCTTAGCGTACATATAGGCATTTTAGTAATTTCGAGGACAATAGTAACTGGCAAACGCTCGCAACAGATTAAAGTTAGTTCTATCAAACATATACCAACTGGCCGCAGGTTCAAACGCTTATATTTACTCTAGTTATATGCTTCAATGCTCCCAGGGTATATAACTAGGGAAAAAATGCCGAACACTCTTCTAGTGGAACGGAAGGCCGGTTGACAATTGTCAACAGGCCGGCTTCTCCTGAAGAGTTTAATGTGGTTTCCTCTCCACATGAGCAAATGCTGAGAAGTACCTGATTAGCCTACATTAGAATATTCTTCCCGATTCCAACATTTTAGCTAAAATTATGTAATAAAATAGCAGAAAAATCCTCTTTTTAAAATATAAACCTTGTATAGTATAAGCAAGGTAAAAAATATTTTTTAAAATGCTCCAGGTTTTCTTATTGTTATATTGACTAATAATAACAATAATAATTTTATTGATTTTTTAAATAAAAACATAGCAGTTAAATTTACGTGTTCCACGTCGACCCAAGAAAATTATATTTTGTTACACAGTTATTATCATAATTTATTGATTTATTTTAGAAACATGTTTTACATAATTACAATTATATATAATATTCTCAAGGAGTTTTGGAAAAACTCATTAAGGGACCATCATTTTACAATATTTATTTAAAACGTAGTTTTGACACTTATAACTTTAACAATTACCTTTGTACAAAAACAAATAAAAATTTTGGCATATACTATATATTCATATTTATATTACATAATGCGAATTATTCGTCGAATTCGCTGCATGTAAAAAAACTACAAAACAAAATCGTTCTGTTATTTGTTGAAAGATAATACAGTACAATAGATATTATCTACAGGGCTTTTGTAACAATAGTTATTCACGAACCAACTTCGAAATGCACTCACCTACACCTAGGATTCATAGAAATGGTAATCAGTTTGAGCAAATATTTGTCATTTTTATGACAAATTCTGTTAATCAATAGAAATTCAGTCACAATTTGTTATTTTTTATTTTATTATTTCACTTCAATGTTTTAATTTTATAAAAAATATTGTTTTCATTTAAAAAAAAAATATGAACCACTTAATTTTAATAATGTTCTTGTTTTATTTTATTTAATTTGGTACAATTCTAAACTTTGTTTAACAACATTTATGTTTTGGTACAAAAGATTTACTCGTAATTTCTGTTATGTTATGTTTTTACCTTACTGTTGCATTCCACTTTGTAAACTTTTTTGTTATTTTTTATTTTACTGTCATTAAATTTAATTTCAATTGTACTTAAATTTAATATATATCATATTATGTGTTACATTGTAATTTTTACTTTGCTGTAATTATTTTTGTAATACAATTTTTGTAAAAGGACATTTAAACCGTCGATGAATGTACAGGGATTATTTTTTATCGGATAATAAACATATAATTAAAAATGCACTGCATATGCTTATTTATTATACGGATTCACCATTGTTTATTAATAATAATGAACACTATATTTTTTTGACGAAATCATTTTTTTTAAATTAAAATTTCCACTAAGCGAGAAATAAATATACATATATAACACAAAATCCATTTTCAAAAAAGAGTTTCAGGACTGGATTTTCTTCAAGGGTAGGGATTTGAGTGAGAAACTCCTTCATGGTTTTTAAAATATTTAAGTTAGTTTATTTCATTTGGATTTTTTTCATGTACTTCAAATGTTTTTCATTATTTGTCTTTTTAAATGTTGATTTGCCGTGTACTTTTTAATGCTGTTTTTGTTCTGTATGATATATTTGGTAATGTGTTTATCGTCAAAGTTTTATACATATATTTGTCCCATTTCAACACGAGGCTTTGGTTCCGTGGAGTTGGGATTTGTGCCTCAATAAATATTACATAAATACATTGTGAATAAAATAAAATAATTTAAAAAAATCAATAAACGTGTAATTGAAATTAGGTCGGAAAGAATTATGTTAGAAACGATGGTTTTCTTTGTCAGTTTTATCATTTGCGTATTTTAAAAATGGCACGAACAGAATATCGCGTCGTTCGATTTTGCAATCTATTGACCGGCGATCGTGATGGGTAATATGACTTCACCTTTATCTAATATCTAGACAACTATTTATCAATAATTATTGGAATTATTGATGAGGCGACTTATTAATTATTGTATAAGAAACACAATAAGAATGTAAGAATATTACATATTACAATTATTTGATTAAAATTATTTATTGACAATTAGTTGTGCAATTTGACAATTATTTGTGCAATAAGTGGTACGTAATATTTATTAGTTTTTTTAGTATGTTCTCACATTGCGTACTTTAACAAAATATTTTTCAGTAGTTTTTAGATAAAAAATTACTAATCCACTTTATAATAAGTGCGAATCGGGTTGTTGTCCAGCGGCTGGTGTTGTGAACTCACAAATCAGAGGTACGAGGTTCAAATCCCACTCTACCCCAATTCTAATAGTGAGTTATTTACAACTTGTTGAAAATGGCCACCAAAATGAAAATATTTGGGTAAATTATAAGAACACTAATATTTCTTGTTTATTTAAAAAAACATATATATGTATTTTGGTGTTTTTCAATTATAATTATTATTATTATTTTTCCTTGAAAAATTATTCATACACCCTTACGGATTATTAGATTCATTTTACAAAAAAATGTATAATTTTTTATTCATACTTTGTTGTTGATAATAATATTTTTTACATCTTATAATTTTTTATTCATACTTTGTTGTTGATAATAATATTTTTTACATCTTATTTGAATTAAATGAATTATTTTGTATATTTGGGTCTGTAAATAAATTTGAATAATTTATATTTTGTTATTATATATCAGCCTCGCGGTGTAGTGGTCAGCTCGTTCGCCTACACGCAAGAGGTCTCGGGTTCGATTTCTGATATTAAATATTTATTTTCAAATGTGTTTTCACACCAATATATTTCATAGTCCCCTGGACTGGCGCGTAAGCGTACGACTGATCATCTTACCTTCGGGTAGCAAAAATTATCAAGATACGCTGCGATAAGTCAACCAATGCATTGCCCTATGCACCATCAGGTGCGGAAAGGAAATGATAATGATATTATGTTATTTATATTTATTATTTTTTTTCAATGCTCTTTCAAAAAAAAAAATTTTCCATTACTTTATTCGTATTCTTTATTATTTATTTTTCTGGATTATTAATTCTATTGAATAACATATTATTATAATTTAACTTATTTTACAGAGTATTCTTTCTTTTTGTTAATTGTTATGACTTTACACAAGCAAATCCAAAGAAGCCATAAAAAAATGTTTTTTTTGGTTTATTTGTTTATTTTTCCATACATATATCTACATAGAATTTTGATAACAAAAATAAATCTTAAAATTAAGCTATAACATAATTTGGAAAAAATTCCCACAAAGACTTCAGCGTCTGAGCGTGGGCCATTCCTTGTTTAATGATTTAAAAGTTTATAGCATATAAATATGGTATAACATAACCATTAAGAAAGAAAAAAAACAACCATGATTAACATATGCTGATTGAAAAAAAAAAAAACAGGATTTATTTGCAGTATTTCATTATAAATTTTAACAATAAAAAAAAAAAGGTTTCTATTTATTCCTTCCATGCTAATCCAAGACCTCAAATATACTTTAAACGGTATCAGTGATATAATGTTTTATAAATAAACATTCAGAGCAATTTCTCGAAAACTAATTATTAGATGTAGACATTTACGGGACTTATGATACGCCATGATTAGAAATACGCAGAACAACGACGCATGTGATTTTATTTTACTTTACATTAGAGTGGTGAAAAAATGTATTTTGATATTTGATA
Source organism: Micrasema longulum (assembly GCF_059751315.1). Classification (NCBI taxonomy): domain Eukaryota; kingdom Metazoa; phylum Arthropoda; class Insecta; order Trichoptera; family Brachycentridae; genus Micrasema; species Micrasema longulum. The sequence goes on from NW_028278311.1 coordinate 220,839, forward strand.
AAGAGTCACAACTCGATAAGTATATAAGTTGATACATGGGTTCGTTATAAAGATTGAGTTTTATTTAAACCCGGAATATACATGTAAAGCCTTTATTACACCATTTCAAAATTAAATATAAAATAAAGACAGTGCGCAATTTTTCTCACATCCGTCGTTGTTCTACGGTCACGAAGATTTATCATTGGCTATTTTAGGTCGTCACATTACACACCGTGTGACATTAATTAATTTGTAACATTTTTCAAATATTGATGTGCTATGTATATGTTTTTAAAATATATTTTTTGTATTTCTGATCCCATATTTGCGGTGATATACTCATGTGTCTGTGTCAACTAGATGCTCGTCCCATCTCAACACAGGACTTTTAGTCCCGTGGAGTTGGGATTTATGTCTCAAATGATGTGCAATAAACTAATGTATTTAATTAAATAAATAAAAAATACGAATAAAGGAGTGTATTGATAGGCGCTCTTAAGTATTCATATTATACAAATATAGGTACATTATATTTATAATATAACCGAGAGAAAGTTGTTATCTCGATAACTTTTCTAATCTACTAGATTTTTTGCAGTTATCGTGAGAATGCTCGTCTTAACAAAAACTAATGTAGATCAAATAATTTTATTAACTCCATACTCGTATAATAGCTTACTTCAATCATTGATTAATATTATCAAAAAATTCTCCTTCTATGTGGAACGGCAATTATTAAGCAGAATAGAGTTTTTTTAAATAAGTTACAAATACAAAAAAAAGTATTACATTTAAACCAAAAAAATCCCACAAAGGCATGGCCTGTAGGTGGGTATATATTTTATTTTAAATTTAAATAAAGGCTACTGGAAGAATACGATAGATACTAAAAAAAATAAAAATAAGCGCTACTTTTAGAACGCATTTTTTTTGTCAATAAAAATGAAGAAAATATCGTAAAAGTATATGCTAGTCATTTAAAAATATTCCTCCTAAATCGTATTTTTTATCCATAATTTCAACAAAAATTTAAATTGAAACTAATTCAAATAATTAATCTCGATCATAATGTCCTTATGGAATCTTTTGAATCGGGTTGTGGTCTTGTGGCTAGTGTCTCGGACTCACGGACCAAAGGTCCGTGGTTCGAATCCTACTCTACCCCAACTTGATTTGCATTTTCTAATAGTGAGTTATTTACAACTCGTTAAAAATGGCCCTCAAAATTAAATATTTGGGTAAATCATAAGAACGCAAATATTTATTTAAAAAAAAAAAACATTTAACAGTTTTTTAACTATGAAAAATTAGTGTCTTTGCCCGAGTTTGGATTTACAGCAAGGAATTTCAAGTAAACTATTCAATTTTTAAATAGATCTATTAAACATTTTAGGAAATAAATGCTGGCACATTAGAACATGTTTTGGACATTAAATTGAATTAGAGGGTTAAATTACTAGGGTTCTTCTTTTTAGTTCTTCTGCTTATTATTATTTGCACCTGGGCCCCTATTACAATGGGAAGTTAACAGAGTTATCTTCGACTGTCTACAAAGAAAAATCGATATTTGTGTACGAAAATGAGTATATTTTTGCATGAAAATTTAAAGTATCTTCATCGGTAACCTCTAATTGAACATGTTTAAAGAAAAAAAATATGCATATTCTGCTTTTCATGCAGAAAATTTTATTCAACTTTGTAGATAAAATTGAAGATAAATGTTGACTTCCCATTATAATCGGGGCCCCATGGTGCACAGAGCACAAAATTGGTAGATTTAGTACTTTTGTATATGTAAATTTGAAATTGTTTTTTTTGGGTGTTGTTTTGTACATAGTTTATGATTTTTACTTTATTTTTGGACATTATTGTTATTTTTTTAACGGAATAACTAGCTAAGCCTCCGAATATGGAAGGAGGCTGGGAAAAAACATTACAATTAAGAAAAAAAAATCTTGAATAAAACTCGTTTCGCTAGTTTCACAGTTGGCTTGTCAAGAGTAAATACGTAAATATGTAAATGTTTTCCCTCTCTGTTGAAATAAATTTAAATATGAATAACTCCCTAGGGAGAAAATCCAGCCAGTCTGCAAGCATTTGGACAAACTCAAACATTGTTGATGTAAATATGTCTGTAAATAAATATTGTCATATGTTTGTCCCTAAAGAATTATTTACCAAAAACTTCTTTGGAATTCTGCATAATACTTTTTTAATTAAAAAAAAAAAAAAAACAATATTTCGAGTTTGTCCAAATGTTTGTTGACAAAAGACCTGATATCACACCCTAGGGGGTCACTTAGAAAAGTCTGTTGACTTTGAGACCTCGGACAACAAAAAAAGTGCATGGCGTCTACAACTTAGGTGGAGAATTAAGAAGTTCAGTGGTTTAAATTTGTTTTTATTTGTTACTATTAAACTAAGCCAAAAAAATATGTTTTCAATTATTATATATCGTATTATCAGCGCTACAATTTTAAAGTAATGTATTTCTAAAATAATTCCGCGTGTGACGTCAGAGGTTCTTTTCCGGTTATTCTCTATCAGTTCTTCCCATCGGTCCATCCACGTCAAGCTAACCGATAATATTCCATAACTCTCATATCAGAGGTTTTTTTTTGTTGATGGGAGTTGCTTTATTATTTACCTTGCTATAAGCAATTCAGCAATTATATTTACCTTGCTATAAGCAAGGTAAATAATAAACAATGTTATAATATACACGGTTTGTAATAATATACAAGGTTTGTATTTAAAAAAGTGGATTTTTCCACCATTAAATTTCTTTCAATTTAACTAAACTGTTGGGATCAGGAGGGATATAATTATATGGGCCAATCAGGAAATTCTCAGTATTTACCCAAGTGGAGAGGAAACCACTCAAAACTCTTCAGGAAGGCCCCCTGTTGGCAGTAGTCAACAGGCCTTCCGTTCCACTAGATGAGTGTTTGGCATTTTGTTCCCTACTTTGGTTTATTTTACCAATTGCCTGAACTATATTGACCGTGTTACTACCTCTCGTGTGAGTTCTTTATTACCTATCACCGATGGGATGTTGCAAAGATCTTCATCCTGGCTTCTGCATCGCGCCTCCAGCTGTTGTCTTCGAAAGCTGAAAGCTGAGTTTCATCGTCCTATGGGCAGCTGTTAATCTCGGAGAGTTTGAAGCGTGCACGTAGCTCATGAACCCACCATGACCCATATCATGGGTTCATTCATATGAACCAGTACGTCATTCCAAGTAGTTCGTTTTTATTAAAATATTTTTATTATTTTTTTCGTACATTTTCAGGAAACTTTGCCCTACAATTCAATGATCCAATTTTACCGCGCACCAGAAAACATTTAATGTATTTAATTTCCCGTAGGACTGAAATTCCTCATTGACCTAAACTGGCATTTCGGTGTGACCTGGATGCAGCTCGCACAGAACAGGGCGACATGGAAGCGAATGTAGGAGGCCTTTGCTCAGGAGTGGACGGAAACAGGCTGAGAAAGAAGAAGATTGTCTGTAGACTGTTGTAATTTGTAAATATTACACAGTTATCAATTTCGCCATTTCAATTCAAATCACTTGTATGTAGAGTCGGTTTGCGGACCTAACTGGTAATTATTATTCAAGAAATTAATTAAAACACTGCATATTATAACTTAAAGCGTCTGAAGGTTATCTATATGTTATAATATTATCAGTCTCTCGAGTCGCACTAACGCATGACGAGGCGGATAAGGAAAAAATAATTACTTTTGTATCATTGATGAAGTTATTTTCTCCAGGTAAGAATGTCATCATGCATGAATGACAATATACGGCGCTGAAAGTGGCTGGGTCACACTGCGTTTGCCGCTGATGAGATCAACCCTGCCCCGGGCCGCAGGTGCCCCGGAAGAATATTCGTAAATACTTAACGCGTTATCCATTCGGGATGCTTCGGTATAACTCGGAAATACGTTTCCCGTTCGGGATGTGTTGGAAGCGCCAGAGCGCTCGTTATTAATTAGCACTGTTTAATTTTGTAACACAAAAAAATATCCCTGAGTAGCACCTACTCACGGCACTTAACATAAACATTTTTGTTTTTATTGTAGTATTTCGGGTACGCCATGAATGTCTTATACTTATTGAACATATTTAAAACTAACGATTAAAGTCGACAAAAAACTTTCTTTTTCACGCATTTTTTTCTGTTTTTTATGTGTTCATTATATTATACTCTTTCTGAAATAATTTTTTCAAATATTTTGGATATGTGGGCCATATATTTATTATTATCTTTAACACTTACTGTAATTTAATTTATATTATTTATTTTTAATATTACTTGCATTTTTTGTGCTTGTTTTAAATATTAATTTTGATTTTGATTTTATTTACTTGAGGTATTATATCTAAGCATTGCATTGTTTTAAAAATGTATATTTTATATCTACTATTAATGTATTGTATAATTTAAGTATTATGTAAATTATATAGATATTTTTATTACGCTAAGTTTTACTTTTGATTTTGCATTGCAGCATGCTTTTTTGGTTTCTACTTATCTTTAATAAAAAAAAAGTCGTCTTGTTTTTTATTTAAAATTTTTAATGTTTGTACTTCCTACCTGTATTATTTTTGTTAATGCGCCTTAGGCGCATTGTAAAATTAGATGAATAAAATTAAAATTACTTTGTAAGAAATTAATGTATGCAGCAACCTTAGGTGAGAATTTTTTTCCAGAGAAGGCGATATTGTTGGTTCATTCATACATTACTGATGCTCTAAAAGCCTTTTTTTAAATTCAATTAATTTATTTTAAATATAACAAAAACATGACAAACATATATTCAATACGTACATATTATACGAAAGAAAAAAATACACGACAGAGACTCATGTCAAATAGTAGGAGAATCCTGCTCCGGAAAACCCCTTCAGATACATGGATTAAATCAATAGCTGTTCAGCATAGCGGTAGCTCTTCCAACAGGCATAACCATAGGCACGTTGATCCTGTATATTGGAATATGAAACAATCTATGCTGACGCTGTCTTAGGTAATTATCAGGAACATACAAACCAACGCTCATCATAATCTCAGAATTATCGATCTTACAGCGCAACAATCGATAAAAATGTGTAGTCAAATACACATTCCTTCTAGTCTCTAAACTGTTGTAGCCAAGCATACCCTGGAGAAACTCGGTCGGGTAGAGCCAAGGATAATACCCGCACTCTCTCATGTAGAGATATCTCAGAAACTTCTTTTGGATATTCTCTATCATAAGAGAGTACTTTAATTCATGTGACCCCCAAATCATCGAGCCACTATCGAGTCTATTTCGCAACAAGGAGTTGTAAAGAGCTCTCAGTACGCGGGTATTTTCGAAAACCCTGGCAGTACGCAGAATAAATTCGAACATCTTCAGCCTTGAGCAAGCTTGCCTACTTTACAAAACATCAGATTATTTAGTCCAGGACGTTCACGGCTGTTAGTTCGTCGGTAGTTAACTCAGAACTGTAACCGACTATTGGCACATGCAGCCTAGCTATACCGCTATCAGCTGGAAGTAAAGTCATGCACCTGAACATCGCAAGTCCGACCAATACAGAGCACTGTCAAAACTTTATAAAACAAGAACTAAGGATTGATAATTTTTTTCCACGCCGACAACCTTCTAACAAATACGTATCGTTTAATCTCGAAAGCTCTTGATTATAAATTATTTTTACCACTACTAGGAGAGCGCACAAGAAAGGGGCCCGGAGAGAATTTATAGACAGCATAATATATGCTCCATCTAGAGAGCGGACATTGATTAAGTATTCATAAATTCAAACAATTTTATAAGTTCACAAAAATAAACATGAATCAAAATCACTTAAAAACTTTAAATTTATTTATTCAAATATAAACATTATTCTTCGTTCTCCTGGCTTTTTGACCCATTTACTTGGGGTCAGACCTCCCAGTATTCAATCTCCACGTTGCGTTGGTCTGTCGTGGATCGTCTCTTCTGCTAAATTCAGTTTCTTGAGGTCTTTCTCAATCGCCTTTCTTCAAGCCTTTCCACTCCTTTTTAATCCTTCTTCCAGGATTGGCACTATTGTTGTTAGGTGATCTTCAAATATAAACATTATGATAATTTAATACAATACTAAAAGAGTTGTCATATCTATTTTTATAATACGCCTCTTCTCGTATGCAAGTGATTTCAGATCTTTCCAAAAGAAGAAATATTACTGATGATTGAACTGGTAATTCTATACAGACAGTGAGCATCTAAGGTATAGTGATCGTCATTTTTAAAATCCTATGAGAAATAAATGCAGGAACTGCCTTTTACAGAGCTAATTATAGTAGATAATGAAAACAGAAAGAAATTAGTAAATATAAAAAGTATTTGGGTGTAACGATGTATTTGAAACTTACATTTCATCAAAATACTAAGATGATAATGGAAAAGATAAAAAAAAAAAAAAATTAGAGAGGAAATAGAAGGTTTGTTGATAAGGATTCGTTCAAAATTATTTATTACACAATCATTAAACCACACATTAACTACTGTAGCAGAATATTATTTTTATAAAACCATAAAAATTCAAACCTTACAATATTACAAAACAAAGCTTTAAGAATCGTTTTGAAAAAAAACGATACACAAGTATAAACTTGATGTTAAATGAATTGAAAGTACTAACATAGAAACAATGAATATTTTACAATACGATGATATTTTGTGAATAATATTATTAATTTATAAAAAACTCAGAATTTTGGAAAAAAAATGATCAAATACAATACAAATTGATCAATCAATCACATACAAGAGAAAATTAACAAATTTCAACAGGGATGGAGAATTTCTTAAAGAAGGGAATATGAAAGTCTAAGCATTTAAAGGGCTTATGACCTGTCATTGGCTGGTTTAAGTGGCCACTTCACACACTGTGTAACATTTACCATTTTGCCCATGTTTGAACACCCATATTTTTTCAGAAAAAAAGCGGTCACGAAATTTAATTTTATTTATGACAGTAAAAAAATATTATGATTTGGGAATAAAACATTTGTGAAGAAAATTTTTCTATCAAAATTCTAACAAACCGTTAAAAATATGCGTTAAATAACTTGAATATATAAAGATAAATAAATGAAAGAAATGTACGTACATTGTAATTATTAGAGCACATAAAAGAATATGTTTATTCTTATTCCAAGATTCAAAATAAAAAAATATATATTATTATTTATTTTCTTAAGGAATGACGCGCTTGCCCTCCATTTAAGAGGCTTGTTAGCAGACGGGAAAGATATGGACGGAGGTTATGAAAAATACACCACAACACCCAGACCAATTAAGAAAAAATCTTTCTTGGATTTTTCTCTTGCAACTGGCGGGAATCGAACCCGCGACGCTAGTTCTGGTCTAACCAACTTCGCCACGACGCGGCGCCTCTTAGTTTGCACAATAAGTTAAATAATACTCTAAATGCATTAAAACCACTTCAAAGTAGTTAAATTTTCCCTGTATCAAACTTTGAGAATATTTCGGAAAGTCATCATCTCTTTAGAAATTAATACTTATTGGAGTATTCACGCACGGCGAGGGGCGGCGTCTTAAATAAAAAGAACCAATATTTTTTTTTGTTAGTTCGAAGAAATACTTTGAGCTGGATGCGCTTCGGTTTGAATTGTATTTTAAAAAAAATATATACCTCGGGATGTAGGACTGTGTAACTACATAAAATACCTAGCATAAGCAGTCCGGTAGTTTGTGTCTTGGGTCTTAAGGCCGTTTACATGTGGACAATACAATAGATTTGACAATATTGTTTTGCCCAGCTCCGTGAACAGCCTCGACAGCGCAGAACCGATCGTTGGGACAATACGGAAATTCGGCCACAGTTCACACGTGAACGCTGCAAAAATCAATACACGACGGCGTTCATTACGAGTGAGTTAACGAAAAATGCAGTTTATTTTATACTAAGATGCATTGGAATTGTTAAAGAACTAACTAGATAATAAAAAATAAGTCGGCCTCGGGAGCGACACGTTCACGTCATGCACATCGCTAATCGCTATGGTCAATTGTCCGTGGATATTCACACGAGGAGAATTGAGGTAATTATTATTCCGTGGAGATAGCCTGCCTGTCTGTCTCCGCGACAATGTCTCGGAACAATCGAGTCCTGACACAGAACAATATAGTAGTAGTAGCCCATGTGTAAACAGATTTTCAAATAGTAAATTGGTTAAATATTGGGTAAATGATGCTGTTTGTACCTATGTATTACTTTCTTTACAAATTTTGATGAAGAGAAGTTAACCTAAGATAATATATAATAAAGTTAGCGATAGTTACCGTTTCTCTAGAGAAATCGAAAGTGTAAAATTCAGAATCATTTTCAATCACGGAACATTTTTTTCAATCCTTTGTTAGGTATTCTTCTACCTAATGGGTGTGAGCGTAAGATATCTTAACTCTTATTACCATTTTGGTCTATATCGAAATTATTCAAGACCGCACAAGATTTTAATTTTTATTTAAACCAATAGACAGGTTATTTAATAAACCCTAATAGATTGGTATATAAACAAGTATTTAAAAAGTTAATTAAATTAAGATATAAAAAGTATGATCAAAACAATATACGTTACATATTGTAAACATGGAAAAAATAATCAAATAAATAATTGTTATCTCAGAGAGACAAGAAAAGAGACATTATTGTTGGAGGGAAAACGAATTCCCACGCGGGTGCGGGGCGAGAAATAGCGGGGGCGAAGCCCCAGGGCTTCTACGATATAGTGGACTGTATTTTTTAAAATTTTTAATATATGTGGTGAATATCTTTGATATGCGGTATGCAATGTCAATCAGTCACAACTCCAACAAATGAAATGGATCAGGAATGGAAGCCACTAACCTCGTTCGTTCTTGATGGAATTGCGGTCCGACTGGTCAATTGCGAGCGGCACCAACGCTAGGATAGGCCCCCGATCTGGAGCCGAACACTGGTGGTTGGTGGAAACAAATGGTGATGCGGCACACGTTTGGCGAAAAAATATACAACACGAGGTCTTGCTGTGGCGGGTTATCAAGGGGGAGGTGGGATGTGAACAGTTATAGTGGGTAAAGGATATTGAAGTGTAACAATAATCGACAAATGCATACCCACATAATTCGCAACCAATTGTCGATGTCGGTAAGTTTTGTCTTTCAAAAAAATTTACATTCAAGATTTTTTTTGTGTTGATTAAATAGTTTTTTTTTGTATTTGTAACTTATGTATAATGTATACCTATTGTAAAATGTAAAGAAAAATTACAATAAATAAAAAATATCTTCAAATTTTAATTTTGTACCCGTCATTAAAGTCATATGTAAAAATGTCCACGTGTTGACGTGCTCATGTTGGAATCGAACCTACGACCTCAAGCATGGTGGACGAATGCACCTACCGCTACACGCCGCGGCGGACTTATCCCACTTAATTTCCGTCTTTAATATTGTTATCTGAGTGTAGCCATCGAGCCGAAAACGCTTTTACAAGAACTGTTTTTTAAATCCAATCAATTTAAATATTTTTTTCTTCATCGATAAGTACACGTTTCAACTGTTTTACTTTACACAAATTAACAGTGAGAGTATTACCTCCACATAGCCTTAACCGTTTTAAAGACCATGGATCTATCTTCCTATCAGTTTTGCTCATTCAAAAAACGAGTTATTCTTAAAATTTAAAATGATATGCATCGTGATTTTAATTAATTTAACTCTACTATTATACTTTTTCTGTGAGTTTGGCAAATTTTATGGAGGTCTTTGTCGCATATTTTTGTCCTTCTTCATTTCTTCCCATCCCTCTCCTCTCTTCATAGTATAGTATTATTATTTAAAAAAATAAATATTTTCTTAATCTTTGTTTTTATTTTTTGTCTGAAATTGTAAGATTCAATATGTCCATGTACTTGTAATTTTCTCAAACTGAACGGTTTGGGTAGGTAGGTAAAAATTGCCTTAAGGCAATATGCCCGCCCTTATATGTATGTATATAAAGTGTTAACATAAATAAATAAATTCGTCCTCATGACCACATTGCAAACACGAACGGTAGCAAAAACGGTATTTACTTGTATCACAATAGCCTACGTCCCAGTGGCGAATGGTGGTTTTATTTACAGGTAAGCTATAAAAAATATCATATATTTGTAACGTACATAAAAGGTTCATAATATAATGTAAGTAATATATACTATAAATTGATATTTTTCTGTGGTTCTGTGTGATACAACAACTCTTATCCATGAAATCAACTCAAACGACGTAACTTCGTAATATATATTTTATAATATAGATTTAATATCTATTACTTTGATTCATGACTCATTAAAAAAAAATTAAAAAAATCACTACGAATTCAGTCGATATTAAATATTTAATTGAAATGTCAACTGGCCGAATTGTTCTAGAATTTAATAGTGCTAAAAACGGTCGCGTCGAGCGCCATATGTCCTGCAATATGACCCATGAAAGTAATTATGGTCTTGTGTCAAAAGTACCATCTCAAAGAAAAATAGTCCTTGAGAAATAATTTTTGAAATACTGTTTTTGGTGAGACCATGGTGAGAAATTGTTATCACGTCGCTTATTAGCACGTCGATAGTTATTTGTGGTTGAGCTACAGAGTCGTTGGGTTTCCTGAACGATGTGTACAATTTAATTTTGTAAACCATTCTGCAAATTCTGCAAAAATTAACCGTAGAAGAATTAAGTATGTTCAAACAAAGGCAGAATGTTAAATATTTCACATTGTGAAAGGTAGCTTCTTAAACCAGCTAACGACAGTTCATAATCCCCCTAAATGACTTCCATATTGCCATTTGAAAATTTGTACCAATTTCTTAATGTTCACATATATATAATATTTGTGTTTGTATGCCTCACTAACATACTCAAATATGTACATTCCTTTGATTGTGTTAGTTGTTGGAAACGCAAACAGATAAATAATTGAAATTCGTATTAAACTTGCTGCATTATCAAAAAGCTTATAAATTCCTTTGCCTTTACATTGCACAGGTATACATTTGTGACAAAGTGCCTTCAATTGCTGATACCTTGTGGAAAATAGAATGCGTTAGTTTTGACTTGTCGAGATTTGAGTTTATGTTCCAGTGTAGAGTAAAAAGGATAATGAGATGTTTATTAATAAATGTTGCGGCTTTTATAAAATCACTGTTCCTTTTTACTAAGTGAGGTTAATTTGATAATAATCTGATGAAACATAGTCGTCACACTGATAAAGCCGTTGTTTTTTCGAGTGTATTGTTTTCCATATGTTTACGTTCGAGTCATGTTTCTTGAAATGTTATACAAAACTGTAAGCATACTTAAATATTTTAGAGAAAACTTGGAACTCAATAAAAATTATTATTTACTGTTTATATAATGCTAATGAGGAAGTTCAGTGCTAGGGATAATTAGAAGAAAAAAAATACACTCGGTAATAATTAGAGCATTTGTCATTTGCATGTTTGTAGAACACGTCACCGATTCATGTACCACGTGTATACAACAACCAAACAATTTTAGCATTTTATGTTGCTATTGCAATAGATTTCGGGTTTCCGGGGTAGCCATGTTTTTCGACGTTTAGCGTGTTTTGACGTTTAGGCGGTACAAATAATTTACACGGGGCTTACAATTTTTAAATGTCATAAATACTCACTGACCTGAAATCGTGACGTCATTGGTGGAGTAATTTTGTAGTTTCGGTGAAAATCACAGCCATGATAATTCAAAATTTTTGTCTGATAGCATGCCAACAAATATTCAATTTTATAAACCACTTTCCGCTTCGTGGTGTAATGGTCAGCGCGTTTGCCGGCCATGCAAGAGGTCTCGGGTTCGATTTCAGACATGGTTGATATAAAATATAGATTTAAAAGGGTGTTTTTACACACAATTTTTTTTATTTCATAGTCCCTGGACTGGTACCTGAAGCGTGATACTGAACATCTTACCTTCATGTGACAAAAAAATATCAAGATACGCTGCGATTAGTGTGCCAATGCAGTCCCCTTTGCACCATTAGGTGCGAAAGGGATTGATGATGACGATGATAAACCACTGATCTTCCTTATTATCCTCCTTGGTTACGGTCAGTGCGTTGGCATACCATGCAAGACGTCTCGGGTTCGATTCCCGACATGGTTGATATGAAATATTTATTTTAAAAAGTGTTTTTTCACTGGAATATTTCACAGTCCCTGGACTGGCACCTGAAACGTAAGACTGATCATCTTAGCTTCATATAATAAAAATTATCAATATGCGATGCGGTTTGTATACGAATGCAGTGCCCTATACATTTTTTGTTTATTTTGTTATGCACAAAAGTTTTGCATTTTGTTTTTATAACTATGTGCGTTATCTTTGTCAAAGACGTAAGTTTTTATTGCTTCATTAATACGTTTTTTTCTCTCAATTTTATTTTCTTACAGAATGTGTAACATACATACACAATAAAAAAATGTACGCTTTACTTAATTGTAATAAATATGTGCGCAAAATACTAATATATGTACATAAATAAAGGTAGCGTTAAATCTCGAAAAAATAAAATAAAATAAAAAAGAATTTTCATTTTCTTGTTTGTTTTTTAATTGTGTTACATTTTTTGAGTATTTGTGGATTATTGGTTTAACGATTAGGTTTATAATTAAAATGTCGAATTTTACAAATAATCTTGTCTCACTTATTTGTATGTAGTTATAAAAAATAAAATTTTAAAATTCTTGCCGGTAAAGGGCACACAGTACTGAATATTTAAATAATATATATTTATAAAATAAAATAAAAATATAAACCATTATAAAAAAAAATCCACCCAAATGCTGATATTATTAATGTCTCAATAAACAACGTTTCGTTTGTTGTCTAGGAAAAGACGATCTGCAGCGGAGTGGGAAGGTGCGCGGTGGTCGGATGGAAAAAGTGAAAATATTTCCGTTAGAACCGTGACAAGTGGGTCGGCGACCACTAAACGCAGAGCAGCACACAGTTAGCAGGTAGGCAAACCACAAAGTGATATTGCAGATTACTCGAAATAATGTCCATAATCGATTATTTTTAATAAATGATTAAATCATGACCCGTAAAAAGAATATTCGGTTAGTACATAAATAAATAATCTGTTCCTTAAAATAAAGTTGCATAAAAATAAAATAATATTTTATAACTAGTTATTTTCATATTCGAATAGTTTGATTGTAATAGGTTTTGGGCAACAACAACAACAACAACAAACCATCACGCCGATTCCCCGTAGGGATAGGCAGAGAGGATAGAACGCCATAACACTCTATCTTGGCATACAGACCTCGCTTCCTCTACATTCATACATCTTCTTATGCACGCACGCCGATTATTCCTACTTTTGACATGTCCATCTTCAAGTATTTGATGGACTTGATCGTGCTATGTCTTTCTCGGTCTTCCTCGTTTTCTGCATCCATCAACATTTGCGTCGTAGATACTTTTAGTCATTCTTTCGCTGTCCATTCGCTCTACATGTCCAAACCAACGCAGCACCCCTTTCTTGATTCTGTCAATAATGCATGTCTCAGCCTTACACACTTCACGGATCTCGACATTTGTGCACCTATCATACATCGTTTTACCACACATTCGCCTGAGGGATCGCATTTCGACAGCATTCAACCTACTTTCATCATTATTTTTCCAATTCCATACTTCGCTCCGGTTTTGGGCAAAGAAATCGAACTTCCCACATTAATCGGGGCCCAGGTAATCAGTTTTTTCAAATCAAAGTTTCTTTGCTTTTTCAGAGCGAATGGGTTATTTTTTTATTTATAATTATGTTTAAATTAACAAAAAAATACGAGGTATTATTATTTAATTCATGCGACGTCAAATAAATTTTCTACGAAGGTTTAAAACATGTATATTTTAAATTATCCAAAAACTAGATGTATCGTGCTCTATCGGACGAACGGCAAGTATGACTTTTTTGCACCATACTTGTACGCAATGTTTATTCGAAGCGAAGTGACGTCAAAATGACGTGACGCCAACTGCGAACCGTTTGGTATGTGTTAATTTTTAAACTCGAATTTTTTTAAATAAAAACTTGTTCTGAACACATTGATGGTTATATACTTAAATTTTAAATAAACGCTATTTTTAGCATTATTTCCGACTTGTGAAAATACCCTGTTATTGAATTTAATCCTTTTTTATTGAATTACAGTGTCCGATCGGATGAAGAATACAGTTCTGTGTGTGAAATAGAATCAGAATCCTGGACAAGTGTTTTCGATTCGATGGCTGCTTTCAACTTAAAATCCTGAAAAAGAAAATTAAGTTAAGTCCGTCTAATAGTGTAATAGTTTGCTTATTCGCCTATCATGTTTGAGGTCCTGTGTTCAATTCGCAAGAGGGACGACATAAAAAAATAGTTGATAATGTAGTTGTGGCAGAATTATTTTAGTGTCCCTGGACTGGCACCTGAAGCGTAGGTAAAACTGATTACGTAAGTATGTATGGAGTGTAGTTATGTTGTTGGTGACAACAAAATATCTGCACTCATATGTATATACACATACCCCGACAGGTTCATTATTTATTTGTCCTGCTGCTAATCACTCATAAGCTTAACTAACACCAGAAACTGCTAGTAATATGTCTTTATTTATAATAAAGCAGTATAAATTCTCCAGGGAGTTATCTTCGCCTGCCTATAAAGAAAAACTGATGATTGTGTACGAAACTTAGTATATTTGCATGAAAGTTTAAAGTATCTTCGTCGGTAACCTATAATTAAACATGTTTAGAATAAAAAAAATGTATGCACATTATGCATTTCATGCAGTGAACTTAATTTTACTTGGAATATAAAATTGAAGATTAATGTTAACTTCCCTGTAATCGGGGCCGTGGGCCCGTGAGCCCGTGAGGGTAGGCAAAGAGGATAGAACGTCATATCACATTGTATTTGCACACAGATCTCGCTTCTATTCATACAGTTTCTCATGCATGCGTGCCGATTGTTCCGACTTTTGATGTCCAACTTCAAGTATTTGTTTGATTTGGTCATGTCATGTCTTTATCGGCCTTCCTCGATTTCTGAATCCATCAACATTCACATCGTAAATACTTTTAGCTGTTATTTTGCCGTCCGTTCGCTCTGCATGTCCAAGCCAACGCAGAAATCCTTTGTTAATTTTGTCGATAATGCTTTTCTCAGCTTTACATGATGAACGAACAGTTTCACAGTTAATAATAATAATGTTTGGATAATTTAAACAGCGCCATTTTCGTGAAAATCACCTCAAGGGCGCTGTACAATAAATAAATATCCTAACACGTCTTGCAGCTACAGAGCGCATGGACGGTTGGGATTCTAGTTCCTCGTCTCCAATTATGATATATTACAATTATGATATAAATGAGCTAGATAACAGCACGTCTTGCAGCTACAGAGCGCATGGACAGTAAAAAATCTAGCCCCTATTTACATTTTTATTTTTAAACATTTTATTTGACAATGAAGTTTAGAGTTTAAGTGATATTTTAAAAAACGAAATGAAAAGCAAATTTATAAAAATGGAAGTTAGATTACAACAAGTCTTGCAGCTACTGAGCGCATGGACGGTTGAAATTCTAGACCCCATTTACTAAATTTAGATATTTGATAGTTGATAACATTTACATAATATGATAAAAATAATATCACAAAAAGTCTTGCAGCTTCAAAACGCATCGACAAATGAAATTTCAACAACATAAGAATGATTTAAAAAAGTTAATAGTAAGAAATAATTTAAAAAAACGCAATAATAATACATTGAGCAAAGAACTAGTAAGTATGGCAATTAAGTTAAAATGTAACAGCACAAAAAGTAAAATATAAAAAACTAAACAAAGATAGGATTCCTTAACTTATTATAAAGGTTAACAAGACAATAGACGGTACTCAAACTTAAACTTGCCCCCGTTGACGATGATACTATAGACAAGTAACAATATATTAATTTGTCTACAATCAACAATCAACATCCCATTTTTATTAATTGAAATCTACAATCATATACACAACAATACAATTAAAATATAATAGACACTTAATACTAGTCAAAAAATGATTTCAAACTTATACAAAAATGAGATATTAGTGTTATCGGGTGCAGTAAGGTCAATTTTATGTTCTTCTAAAAACAACCAGACCGTTTTCATACAAAAAACTGTAAAATTCCCCTTCTGAAAATAGTTCCGATCACAAAAATGGAATTTCACAATTTGGAGAAAACACCCACAGGACTAGAAAAATCCTACGGTACTTTAAAATTTATTTACGCTGTTCAAATACATAATAAGATTAATGTTTGTAATATCAAAAAAATGAATGTATTCATTGTTAATCATTTGTCAAAGTCAAAAACATTCCAACTGTTGTGTAGATTTGATTATTCACTATTCTCTCAAAGGTGCTATTATCTTAGTTTCACTTTTCTATGGCTGGCTGCTTTCTGCATAACTACGTTCAATTGATGAAAGGCAAGAGTGTAGTGAAAAATTGCAGAGAAACAAATAAAAGCGTGAATAAATAATAACACAAGCTACAACAAATTGTACTGTACGACATTTCTTAGGCATCCAGATGTTTACTAACTGAGATGGGTATGTTCTCATCATCACTATGGCTGCATCATCTGCATGGCCTGTGATGTTAATGACCTTATCTCCCTTAGTAGATTCACTACTTTTTTTTATTCTTAAAAGCGTTTTTTTATATATTTATTCTGCTTGTATAAGAAAAGGTTTTTGGCGTATATATTGTTGGGCTATATTTAGTTATAAAGGTGCTTAACTTGCTTTGTTTCTTTGTTGTTCTCAATATGTGTTCTTTTTTAAATGTTAATATTATTTATGTCCCGAATTGAGTTATTGTAACTCCTGGGAATGTAATTCAACGTATTATACTTTTAAAATACTTTGTGTTATATGTTATCTTTATATATATAATTCCTCTGTTCGTGTTATTTCACCGAACTCCTCCTAAACGGCTTAACCGATTAACGTGCAGTTTTTAGAGAAAAATAGATCTTTGCGCTGTGCGGGTTCGTAGATATAAAAATCTTCAATCCAATATGTAAAAAAGAAGTTAGGAGCATAAATGTTTTATTCATCGATCTACCAAGGTTGCATTCAAGGAGAATGCATTTACAAAAAAATGGAAGGATGTTGTTTTTTTGTGCATAAAAAAGTTTGTTTTTGAATATTTACAAACAGCGTTTGTTTTTTCTGGATCTCAATCAGATGTTTTCCTTAAATTCCTTATAATTTCTACCGATTTATTTATTTTTACTGGATTTTTGGTAAAACTTAAATAATATTAAATTCAATACATTAAAAAAAATCGTATTCCAACATAAGTACACCCCTCTGTTGGTGATAAAACCGGAGTTTGACGTTTCCAAAAAGAACGCCATATTTGAAAAAAAATATATTTTGTTTTGGAATTCAACCATAATCCTTACTTAGGTACTTACCTAGGTACCTACCTAAATTAAATATTTAAATATTAACAATTTTTAGTTTTGGAATTTATTCACAAAAAAGAACCTAGGTACTTACTTAGCAATGAAAAGTATTTTTCCAAGCTAATAGCAGGCAAACCAACGTTCGGGCAGGACAACGTCTGTCGGGTCCGCTAGTATGATTTATAAAAAAAAAAAAAAAATACGCGATAACAGTTGTAGTTGACAGTTAAAAGTATCACATGCGTAGAATGCGCGCGTAGATCTTGGTTCGAATATTTGTAGGGAAAAAGGAAGTGTTCGGATTTTTCTGAATTTGATCACAGACTTCACCCGATTTGTGTGTCACACGACACAACATTCATTGGGTCAAATCTTGCACTAGATTTTGTACCATTTTCTAACTCATGTAACACGAGCTTAAGACAGCTCTAACCATGTAACCAGCAGACCGTTAGCAATTTTAAAACGCTTTATTTTAATATTTGTGTCACTCATAACATTAAAATGTGGTTAATATTTAACATTATAATATTATACTGAGGAATTATTTTCTACAAGTAACTTGGTTATTATTTTAATTTAACTCTTAAAAGACTGTGATAAATAATTATTTTTCGCGCGGAGATATAACATAACGTTACCTCTAGCAGAAGACGGAATATTCAAAAGTTCAAACATTTATATAAAAAAAAAACATGAAAATATAATGTTTAATAATTACATTTCATTAATTTATAAAAATGAACATATAATTTAGTCTTGTTACAGCAAAATAAGTTAAAAATCATAAATACGCCGGTAATCTTACGTGCGTGCGTGCATGCCCCATCACTGTCAATACCCGACTGAATCTTTTCTCACAAACACCGGCCACAGAACAACGTCTCGGTCTTTCTTTTTTTAAAATTTTTATATGGGAGTTGTATATTTTTTTACCTCGCTTATAATATACAAGGCATAGAATTAAGAATAGTCCAGAAGGAGCGTAGAATCATATTTGAATACATCGGACTGTGTCCAATAATTCCCCCACTATGCCCACTTTCGCCGCGCGCATTCGTGATGTCGCCGCGTAATGTTGCACGGTGGGAAAAAAATAATCATTACACAAATGGAAGGTAAAAAAAAGCAATCTGTTAATTTCTCTAGAATTTTATTGTGCATGCAGGAATATTGACTGACACAACATAGTAGATAAGTAAAGGGTCATTTAATAAGAGTAATTGAATTAATGAACTTTGAACTTAAAATATAAAACAAATTTTATTTGACATATAACGGATATTTTATATCATGTTAAATAATATGTGATGTTTTGAAGATAATTTAGATCAAATGTCCACCACAGAATTGTTTAATTCAAGGTCAAATTTTCATTAGTTCTCTCATTAGATGAGCAAAGTAGGGTAAAAAAATTACTACCTTGGCAACACTAACGAAATTTCCATTTTGTTTCTTAGGCAATCTGACAGAAGTAAAAATAATTCAATTTTTAAGTAATGCATTTGCTACTTAAATATTCGTTTGCTAATTACGCATGAAATGTGATACCATCCTGTTTCCTTAAGATCCTAGCAGTATTTCTACACTTTAAAAGGACACAACACGGCATGTTGAATTTAAATCAGGAGTTGCGAACCAACCGACGTCTACAAAGAAACTAATCGGTCAAAACGTTAACCTACTCATTTATGAGTAGTTTAGTTGCCTTCTGTTTGATGTGCGTATGCGGTTTCTGGACTATTCTTAATTCTATGATACAAGGTTTATATTTCAAAAATAAGATTATTCCGCTATTTTATTATTTTATTTTAGCTAAACTGGAATGATATTCTAATATGGGCTAATCAAGAACTTCTCAGCATTTGCTAATGGGGAGAGGAAACCACTTAAAACTCTTCAGGAGAAGCCGGCCTATTGACAGTTATCAACAGGCCTTCCGATACACTAAAAAAAGTGTTCGGCATTTTGTTCCCTACTTTGGTTTATTTTACCAATTGCCTGCACTATATTGATCATGTTTGATACTACCTCCCGTGTGAGTTCTTTATTACCTATCACCGATGGGACGTCGCAAAGATCTTCACCCAGGCTTCTGCATCGCGCCTCCAGCTGTTGTTTTTGAAAGCTGAAAAAGGAGCAATGCATCAACAGGTGAGGGACATCTTGAGGAGTTTCATCCTCGTATGGGCAGCTGTCGATCTCGGAGAGCTTGAAACGATGCAGGTAGCTCTTGAACCCACCATGACCTGTGAGAATCTGGGTGTGCTCGTAGCATTCTCCTGAAATCATGGGCATGGAAAATTGTAGGGAAGAACATTTTAGTAATACTTCTGGTAAGTTTACTCAAATAACTGAAGGGTCCCGCTTTTATTTTCCTTCTGGCAAAGCTGAGCGGGAAATTGGCAAAATCAGGGACTGTCTTCTTGAACGTAGCCTCCCGAGTCTTTTTGACAGCCTTTTTGTTGCCAAAGATTCCGCTGTGTCCTTTTATCCAGCCGGTGTACACGTCCTGATGTCTGCATCGTAGCTTCTGGATATCTGATCTGATGTCCATTACAATAGGGTTAACTAAACTGACTGACCCTGTCTCTCTTGTTATGAGTTATATCTTCGTGCTCTCTCTTATACATATTTACAGCTGAATTGGCGTCACATTCATTCTTCGCGTAGCAAGACTTAAATATGTTTTTGTATTAAAATCTAGCATAGCATGCTATGCAAAAAAATATCTGTAGATTGTAAACAAAACCTTGTTGCAAAGTATTTATAAACGTATTTTAATATTAACGTGCGTAACAGGAAACTTACGCACGTTAATAATAAAATACGTGAATTTTATTTATTCATTTAATACGTTTATATTTTTAACTAACAATATGTTCAAGGCGGAAAAAAATTTACAATATAATTTGAATGGGTGAAAATAGTAAGATACCCTGTAATTGGAGTAAAGGGAAGCTACTCTTTCTGAAATTTCTTTCAGTAATATGAAAAATGTCGGTATCTGAAATGTTTTTTTCTTTTTTTATTTATTCATTCGGTTATTCATTCACACATTGTGACAATTGTCGGCCGCATGGTGTAATTTTCAGCGCGTTTGCCTACTATACAAGAGGTCCCAAGTTCGATTCCCGAGATGGTTGAGATGAAATATTTATTATACATATATATATATATATATATATATATATATGGACTACAAAGACAACAAAATAAAATATTAAAGTTAGTATATGACCTTCCCTATTTAACTGCAACTAGAGAACTTTTTAAACAAACTAAGCAATTAAATATAACTGAACTCTTTCAATTAGAATCATTAAAATTTATCCATATCCACTAATGTAATTGTAGACGAAGAACTAAAGCTTGTAAAAAATTGTAGTCAACATGCACATAATACGAGAATATCAGACAAATACCATGTACAACTTTCTAAAACAAGACAAGGAAAATCAAGACTAATGAACCAGGGACTGAAATTATACAATAAACTATCAGACAAAACTAAACAAAAGACTCAGACAAACTTTTCAAAAGATGTAAAAAATATTATTTTGAACAACAGAGTATAAATGAAAAATGTATATGTAAAATGAATGTAATAATCCGTAAGGGTTTATAAATAAATTTTCAAAAAAAAAAAATGTTTTTGCACTAGAATATTTGATAGTTCTCGGACTCGCACCTGAACCGTAAGACTGATCATCTTACCTTCACGTAACAAAAATGATCAAGATTTCTGCGATTGGTGTACCAATGCAGTGCTCTATGCACCATTAGGTGCGGAAAGGGAATGATGATGTTGATGATAAATGAAATTCCATATTTTTGAATTACTATAATTATACCTTTTAAAGCATATCTTTATCAACTTTACTTTTTGACCTTTGTATAAGAGGTATAACTGTTACGTTTATACCTATCGAACATTTTAATTGTTCTAGGCTGCATTATGAATATTTACAAAAACAATGACAGAAATATTTTTTTGGTTACAAATCGTTTTACTGGTTATAATATTTACATTTTGGTGGCCATTTCCAAAGAGTTGTAAATAACTTAGCATTGGAAAATGAAATCAAGATGGAGAAAAGGGGGGTTTGAACCTCGAAGATCTGTTCTACGAGTCCTCAACACTAGTCACGGGACGACAATCTGATTCATTATACACTTCGGCATGCGTTTGAATAAATTCTCGAAACAGTTTTTCCACTCTGAAGGTGGCATCTTCGTAACATGGTTTCGGAAGGTTTCAACAGCTTTTTGAGATGCAGAATATCACTGTCCACGCATTTTTTGTTTGACATTTGAGAAAACAAATATGACGTTAGGCGATAAATCAGATGAATACCCAGACAATAAATACTTCTTCTTGGATCAGTTTAATAAACAATAGTTTGAGTCTGTTGGACTGGAATTTTATGCTTCCACTTTTCACTGTGTTGTATTCCAATACGAAGTATGGCTTTTGGTCCCATTGAGTTGAGGATACGATAATTCTTATGATTTTGATAAAATTGTCAACAAATTTGTTGGTAAGGTTTTATTTGACTAACCAACATCGCTTCAGGACTGGTAAATTGTTTACAACAGTTTCAACTGCAATATTTTGTTTTTCAAGGTTTTCGGGTGATAATATCTTCGGGTCAGTATTTTATTTAGGGACAAACAACATGTGATTACGACTAGTTTTCAAAACAGTTAATTAACAATGGAGTTTTATGAAAAGTGATGGTGTTTGAAATAAATAATAAATGTAAACATCGAATGTCTTGAACAAATAGAAGAGTTTGTGTATCTGGTAAGCATGTTTTCAAGAGAGGGAGGAGTAAATTAGAGTGTAAAGTGTATATGGGCAACGAAATAAACGCCACACTAAGCACAGTATTTGCTAATAAAATATGTCAATCGAAGCTAAACTGGCAGTGCACAACGGAGTTTTAGTTTCAACTCTTATGTATACAAGTGAAATATAGAACTAGGAGAGTAAGGATGAAAGCAGAGTAAACGCGGTGAAAATGTGATCTGTTAGACGAATGTGTGGAAAATCAATGTATGCTAGGGTTACGGATGATTAAATCAGGTGAGAGTGCAAATCTGAGACAGGTATAATTTAAAAGAATAAGAAAGGGTTTCCGGGGTGATATTCCAAACGCTCTCGCGGCCGTAGAAAACACTATTATCTCGTGTGTTTTGTATGTAAATACACGAGATAAAAGTGTTGTCTACGGTCACGAGAGTGGTTCAGAATAGAACTCCTGAGATGGTTTGGTCATGTCGAACGAATGAATGACAAAAAATGGAAAAACGATATATTTATGGTTTGAATGAACGGTAACGCTCGGCGTGGAAGACGTGGGCATGATCAGATAAACCAAAATCTTTAGTCTGGTCATGTCAAAAGTAGACAGAACCGAAAGGCATGTATGACAAGATGTATGAAAGTGGAAGACGATAGGAATGTATTCCAGGATAGACGTGTGTGGCGATCCATTCTCTTTGCCTACCCCTACGGGGAAATGGCGTAAAAGTAGTAGATGTAAATCTTCATAAACATATCTACAAAATACACTTTATTGTGTACTTTTGAAATAAATAAATAGTTTCATAGGTGGTGACACAAACCTTCAGATAATCACAAAACATTGCAAGATTTTCTAAATAGAAGAGCGGTTAGTCAGGTAATAACGTATCGGTTTATTATACTTCACTACTGAGCAAATACTGTTATTATTTCGCCAACTGTGTGACGCATTTCGTTTTATTTTTGCAACATGAATCACGTTGATTTCGCGGTTCGAGTTGACCCGGTGGTCTAGCAGTTAGCGGTCAGCTTGTAACGCCTCGTTCCTGGAAGAATGAGTCCTGTCCCACACACGATCGACCAGACCCTTCCGGTTCTCGCACGGAATTACTGGGTTTACATAGATAACGTGGATACCCGAAATGTTTCCGTTGAATTTACAGGAAATAAGAAAAAAAAATGTTTAAAACCACATGTTTAAGAATTTTGCATCATCACGTAACATTTAATAAACATGCTATTAAATAGACCCCACGTAAAAGGTAAAAAAAATAGTAATATAAAGTTGTGCGGAGAATTTGTAACCAATTTCTGCACTTAAATTTATTTTAACAGAGAGGGAAAACGTTTTTGAGATGGGAATATGGAAGTCTAGGCATTTACAGGGCTTATGACCTGTCATTGGCTGGTTTTTAATTTATTTAATGCGCAAAATACACAATTTTACATAGACGCAATTTTGTGTTTTTTATGTCCCGACTTGTAAGAAAATTCCGTGTTAAGTCGGGACTCTTCGATATATAAATCAAAAATATTTATTTGCATATTAAAACAATATACAGGTAATCAAAAACAATATGCGAAATAATCAAAACAATATACAAAATAATAATAGAAAAATAAAAATAATAAAAATTTATAGTACATGTCGAAAATGGAATCAAAAGTTATGTAATAATACGTATGACAGTGATGACATATACATATACGATATGCGTACTTTATTTTTATTTTTCTTTTATTCAGGAAACATACAGTACAGTTACAAAGTTTAATATTTTACACAATTAGACTTAATTCTAATGGACCAGTGAAGTTTCCATATTATAAAGCAATTATATGTAAGGTTAATTATGAAAGTATAAAAAAGAGAAGGAAAAAGAAAAACATAAATGAAAGTTGTTTAAAAATTAAAATTTAAGTAAAAAAAAGATATTTTAAAGTTTGTAGTTTGTAGTGAGTATTTACAAATGGAAATAATATTAAAAATGAAGAAAATTTCTAAGAGTAATTAAAAATTAAGAATTGAAATAAAGAATGAAAAACATGCTCAGATGTATAAATAAAATAAAATAGTAATAACATTTAAAAAAAAAAAAAAGGAAAAACATAAATATACACATATTTATTTTAAGGGATTCAAAGAAACGATGAGAAGAATTTTTAAGTGAAATATAAGACGGTAAATTTAGGTCAATTTAAAAAACATCTTCAAAATTAATGGCACATTATAGTATGAGCAGCAATAAATTGATTTTATGTACATATATAATAAAAGTAATTAAAAGTAGTTTAAAAGTATAAAAACATGCCAATGCAGCAGAGAAAAAAGAAAAAAAAACGTATATGGATAATAATGAAAACAGCAGCGATGTTATGCATTTATTCCCGAAGCAATCTCATACAGTGGTCTCTACCCCTCGATACAATTTAGTTATGGATCTTCATCTTAAATATGGACGTTGTTTTGGAGAACTTAATATGTTCATCCAAGACGTTGAACACTCTTGGAGCTAAATATGAAAAGTGTCTCCGAGCAAACATCGTACGCGTTCTCGGTATTAAGAAGTTTAGGTTTCGCGAAAACCTCGTGCGGGCATTTTGTTGGCAGTTGGGACCTCCTTCCGTAGTCGCCAGACCAGAAAATTGTCAATACATTCTTGATATAGATTTGACGAATATCAAGAACTTTTAACAATTGAAATAATGGTTCAGATGGGTAGGTCGGAGGGCACCGAAACATAACTCTAAGAATAAGTTTTTGCGTCCTGATTAGGGGGTTCATGACAACTGTCGAGCAACCTCCCCAGCCAATTATGCCATAAACAGCCACCGATTGAAAAAGCGCAAAGTAGACATTTTTAAGAGTGCTAACGTCCAGGATGTTTCTGAGTGAGCTAAAGACATGACACAGTTTTCTTAATCTAAGTGGCCACTTACACACTGTGTAACATTCACCATTCTGCCCATGTTTGAACATCCACATTTCCTTAACTCTTCCATCTGTTGACTTTTGTGAAGTAAATGAGCTGAAACCTTTATCACGTGGGTGAGATTCATCCGGCTGAACCAAATCATCTACTAGGCAACGCCTGAAAACAATTTTCCAAATTTTATACTTCTTCTTTTATCAGGTAGTAATTCGACAATGTTTGAGTATGTCCAAATGCTTGCAGACTGGTTGTATTTTCTCCCCAGGGAGTTGTTCATTTTTTAATTTATTTCAACAGAGAGGGAAAACGTTTTTGAGAAGGGAATATGGAAGTCTAGGCATTTACAGGGCCATAATTAATTTAAATGTGAACAACTCCCTAGGGAGAAAATCCAGCCAGTCTGTAAGCATTTGGTCATACTCAAACATTGTTGAAATTCTACAATGTTTATTTATCTAATTTTAACTACGTAATAATATATGTTATCAATGTTCCATATTTCCTTCTCTAAAATTTTCTCTATGTCTGTTGCAATACAAAAAAAACTTTGTTTAAGTATGAAATGTTTTTGAAAATTATTATTACTGAAAGGAATAACAGTGAATATGCATATTTATTTTTAAAAAAACATCTTGCCGATTCTTCGTGGGAGTGAGCAGAGAGAATAGAATGCCACTTTAATCTGTATTTGCATACATACCTTGCCATACCGCTTCCTCTATATTCAAACATCATCTCATTCAATCACCGTCACCAAATTACACTGGTTTAATTTTCTTGATTTTCCGAAAGTTTGAGTTTGCTGTTTACCATATTTATTGATGTGCTGTATATTTTTTCTGATCCTATATAATATTTGTGGTGATATACTCGTATTTATGTGCCAACTAATTACTCGTCCCAAATTAACGAAGGACTTTGAGTCCCATGAAGTTGGTACGAATGTCTTAAAAAATGTGTAATAAACTACTTAATGTGATCACGGAAAATCATCACAGAAGAAAAATAAAACATGTTGTGGAGACATCGTATTTCTGAATTTTTATAAATTTACGTATTTCTTCGTAAAAAAAAAAAAAATATGTCATATAATGTAAGGAGATATCTTTTCAAAAATACAACACACGTTCAGGAATCTGAAAATAAAATTTGCAAATTAGAGGAAAATACAAGAATCAAAAGGACATACTTTTTATTGGTTGATTACATCAGTCAATGAATTTTTGTGATAATTTAGTTCAAATAACTTTTTCAATTACTCGTAATAAATAATTGAGAAAAACGATATTACGTCTCGAATAAAACTAATATTATTTCGTTAAATTGCTTTTTAAGATCAGAGTTTTCAGAGAAAACAATCTAAAAAGTCTCTGACAAAAAGCCTATTTTAACGGAAGCCTGAAATCTGAAACTCCAAATTCTCAAATACTGAAACTACCCCAGAGCAGTCATCCTGAATTTATAACTTCTTTATAAGTTCGACCCTAAGGGATTGTGGATATATTTTCATATAAAAAAGAATCAAACAACGGTTTGTATATTATCAAAGGAATCTTTTGAATTTAAATCAAGAATTAAATCAAGAATTCGAAGCCTTGTTTGATTGGTCGAAGGTAGATTATCTTGAATAATAAATATTGGAAAATTTTATTACATATATTTCGGCGTATTAGTTTTCCTTTTTTTTATTTTAACTTTCGATTTGCATAAGTTATTTCCTTTTTACGGCCGGCATTTTTCTTTAAGGCATATATTTTATAAACATTAACAATTTATAAAAAAAAACTGCTTTGAAAAAGGAACAGAACCATTTGTTATGATTGAATGAGTAAAAATATTTTATTTGCTTACGATTCGATGAACATAATATCGTTTGGTTATTCGTTTGCTTCGTATAAAAACAGTAAAAAAAATATTTGAAATAAAATATCTAATCAACAATATTTTGAGTATTCAATTCAATTTTTTATTTATTTATAAATATGTGCATTACGAAATATCACATCTTAATTTAAACGCAAATAAAAAAGTCAATATAATTTCATAAACATATGTTATGTATAAAAATAACACATAGGAATAGTGGAGGTCTACGTTTGCGAAGTGTGGTGGGACGCTGTCCGGTTGAGTTTTGATAAAAAATAACTAGTTAATATTACGAATATTCTTGAACACCAAGGCGCCAATTTTCATTGAAACTCCACCGGGCAGCGTTAAAACACATGAGCGTATTCTTATCGTGCGCCTTGAACGCAGACCCCGCCTATACATATGATATGTATCGAAAAACTCCTTCACAGAAGCAAACAATATAAAAGTCAAACATAATTAACAAATTTCAACAGATATGAACATTTAGAGAAGACAATACGGAAATTTTGGCATTTACAAGGCTTCTGAGCGGTCATTGGCTGCTAATATTCATCATTATGTTTATGTTTGAACACCCATATGTCTTTAATTCTTCCATTAGTTAATTTGTTAATGCCTAGATTTCAACATTCCTATTTGCTAAAATACTCTCCATCCATGTCATATTTTTAAAATCCTAATAACTCCCTAGGGAGTAAAATCCAGCCTTTGTCTTCAAAAATTTGGACCAACTCCAAATATTCTTCAACATGAAGGTAGTTAATTTGTTAATGTATTCAAAATAAAACAAGTTTATTGGATTGTAATTCTACTTTATTTTTTATAAAATATACAAAGGGTATATTGTGACGCGTTTCGTCTTGTTAGGACATTTTTAAACAAACTAACTTAAATATTTAGAAAGTTTCGTTATATACTAAAAATAATTGCTATTTTATGTTTTTGGATTTCTATACAAGCCAAAATAAGTAGAGTAATTAAAATTCAATTAGGGTATACTGAGTATATTAGAGGAATATTTTGGTTATATTGGGGAAAAACCTTCCATTATTTAGAAACATTTGTAAGGGTATGACTTTAAAATTACTTATTTTGGCTTGTATAGAACCCAAAAACATAAATAGCAATTATTTTTAGTATATAACGAAACTTTGTAAATATTTAAGTTAGTTTGTTTGAAAATGTCCTAACAAGACGAAACGCGTCACAATATACCCTTTGTATATTTTATAAAAAATAAAGTAGAATTACAATCCACTAAACTTGTTTTAATTTTGGATACATTAACAAATTAAATATGGAATTCTACCAATTATCTGCATACACAATAAATGAAGGTAGTTCTTGAATAAACAAAATGGATTTTTTACCCTTGAAAATAGATGCACTATATCTGAATTATGCCATTTATATAAATTATTAAATATAAAATAGACTATTTTACTCTACTCTCTAAAACGAATCTTGATGTCCCCATTCGCGTGACAAGAAATAAGTATTTATTCCGTCTACCAGTTAGTAGCACTAACTATGCACAACACTCTTTCCTCTATCGTTCTTGCTCAAACTATAATGCCTTTTTTCATCTATTGATATATTTAACTTGCCCTTAGTTTATTAAAAAATAAATTAAGACTCATCCTTTCTGACTGCGATACGCTCTCAATTGATATTTAATGATGCTCACGCTTACACACACCTGAACATTTATAAATACACACAAACAAATTTTTTTGTTGTACCAAAATTAAATATGTATGGTTTTGTTTTTAGAAACATCGCTGGTCTGTCTTTAAACTGTATCTTTTGATATATTATATCATATTTGATTGTTTGTTTCTGTAAAATAAATAAATAAATAAATATTAACAATAAAAATTGGCTGGTTCGTCTTGTATGTCCAAATCTTTAAACACGAGTAGCTACTAACTGCGGTTTAACCCATGGAATATTCTTTGATATTAAAAGATAAAATATAGTGCACATTTTTAACCACGTTAATAAAGATTCAGCTCTATGGCGGCCTCCGTGGTGTGTGATCAAGACGCTTGACTCACACACGGAAGGATCCGGGTTCGATTTCCGGTGAGAACACAAAAATTAAATGTGATTTTTCTCAAGCCTGGGTGATCTGTTATGTAATTCACCATTGTAATTGGGCCTCCTGCCTGTTGTGGTGCAAAAAAAATCTTAATTTCAATATCAATATCACATATAAAAAATGTACAGCCATAGCACTTCTAAGACCGAGAGTCTTCCTTTCGGTTTCGTCGTACTTCCAACATTTTGTTTGACAATAATCGAGTTTCCTTTTCAAATTTCAATTTCATAAACCGCAATTTCAATCGGATTTATCTCAACTGCTTTCATTATTCCTTTCACGGTAAGACTTGTATGGAAGGCGTATTGTTATTTTTTTCTCAGGATCATATTATGGCAATAACACAACCTTAAGAAAAATCTGTCCTTATTTACTTAATAACCTTTTCAGACCTGAACTAATTCCTGTGGTAACAAATTAATTTAATTAATTCCCGTGGTAACAAAATAGTAATTTTTATTATTTACGTACTTTTTTATTTATTCATTCAAATACATATGTATTACAAAAAATGTATCCCTGTTCTTGTATTATGTGTGTACTAAAGGAATTATTTGAATTTTTTTGGTATTTTTAATGTATTTTTATCTTTAATACCTTAGAAATGATTTATATGTCATGTTTTTAAAAACGTTGGTTCAAATTTCAACGAACAAAATCATTTAAAATGTGTTATTCTGCCGTCCCTACGAAGAGTATTAGCATTTTTGACGACATTTTGTTAAATACAGATTCGAAATCACGAAGAAAAGATTTTATTTTAGTTTTACTCATCAATTTTCCTTCTGGAACTATGGAATTCAGGAACCAAAACTTCAGCAATTAGATTTTTAGTATAAAAATAATCATTCATTTACTTTTATTTTTAGTTTAGAAATTTTAACATTAATCTTGATATGAAAACGAAATCAATCTCTCCATTTTTAAAAATTTCTTTTGATACATGCCATATAGTGATGACATGCATAAATAGTATTGAAACTACAACAAAAACAACATTATTTTCTTTTTTTGCGTTTTTCTCGAAAACATGTCTTACTGAAATGCTACACACTTCATACTGAGGGCAGTATTATTTTACAATATATATCCTTTATCTCTCCTCCTTTCCAATCTATTATTTTTTCCCGTTGATTGATTTAAAGTAATTTAATTTAAATACAAATATAGAAATTTCTAATAAAATAAATAAAACAACTTTGTTTTTAAACCACTAATTTTTATTTTTCACCGACCGGTTTCAAATCAAACAAGTTTCTTTGTCAAGGTTTACGTAACTAATGAATTGACTCATTTTTATTTTATTTCTATCATGTTCACTAAATACTACACTTGGAACCAATAAATCAAGTGGTTTTTTTTACACGGGTGGTAATTTGATATCATAATTTTCGACGAAAGCCAGGAGAGGACTAAAAGAAATATTGTTTATTTGGATATTAATTATTGTTTTCTTATTATGAATAGCTTTTTAATTTCTAAGATTTCTAAGTTGTCTAATTATAATATTTTATTTGAAACATGAAGTACTTTTAATCCAGTGTCTTTATGAAGTTATGATTATTAATGATATCAAATCACCACCCGTGTAGAAAAAAACGACTTGATTTATTGGATTCACGTGTAGTATTTAGTGAACATGATAGAAATAAAATAAAAAAGAGTCAATTCATTAGTAACGTAAACCTTGACAAAGAAGCTTGTTTGCTTTGAAACCGGTCGGTGAAAAATAAAATTAGTGGTTAAAAACAAAGTTGTTTTATTTATTTTATTATAATAAATAACCACAAAGTTAGTGCTTCAAATATAAACTTTATAGTAATTTCTATTTTTGAATTTAAAAACCTTTTTTTACTTTTATTTTCTATTGATTATGTTTTGTAACTTGAATTACATTAGTAACACTTTTCTTTTGTCGGTTGGTTGGAAAAAATTGCCATTTGGCAATAAGCCCGACAATGTACAATTTACATTATTTACAAAAGTTAAATAAATAAAATAAATCTAAGGTTATTTAATTTGATATTAGCTTAAAAGGTTGCCTTACAAATCATTTGCAAAAAGCCGACAGGAATTCGCTCCAAAATAAACAAACCAGCCAGAACACAGCTGTCAAAGTTAAAACAAACTTTTTTGTGTGATGTTGATTACCGACGCCAAAATATTAAAAAATAAATAGAGACGTACTTAGGGGTTCCAGTAATAAAAAAATGAATTCGCTGCTTTTGAATTTTGAATCTTAAAATTTGTGTAAATTGGAATCAACACCCGGGATGAAAAGGTTAATGCTGTGCCGAAAAAATCTAAATGCGCACTAATATTTAATAAATGAAACGTCACAAATAAAAATCCTTTATTTTAGGTAGTAAAAAATTACACATTGGGGAATTAAAAATATATATAAATGTAGGCAGAGTCGTGAATATGTATTTATTTAAACTCTTTATATACATATACAATTTACATACATATAGATAAAGGCGGGCATATTGCTTTAAGGTGATTCTAAATGAAAATAAGAAACTAATTATTCATAGATGGCGCTTTTATCATTTTTTATTGAAAAATGTTATTTTTACGTTTATTTTCAATGGAAATTTTACAAAACTTGGTTTGCGGAAATTTTATACTATACTTATTGTAACAAATACCATAACAATATACTTTAGGTCCTTTTCAAAAAATGGTGTACGAAACAAAAAAATATTTATTTTATTTTTTGTTTTGTTCACAATTTTTTGAAAAGGACCTAAATAATATTGTTATGGTATTTGTTACAATCAATATAGTATAATGTTTCCACAAACCAAGTTTTGTAAAATTTCCATTCAAAATAAACGTAAAAACGTAGAATTTTAAGGCAATTTTTTCCTACCTACCCAAACCGTTCAATTTGAGAAAATCAGCAGTAAACGAATATATAGTATTGAGGGTGTGTTATGTATATTTTCATTATAAAACAAAACATTGACAAACATACATATTTTTTTTGAAGTAAAAATAACTAAATATCTACACTTTACAATGTAGAGAGGAGGGGATAAAGAGGGATGGAAAGAGGGAGGAGAAGGGAAAAACTTTAATATTCAGTAAGTGATATTTCATGCGTGATATGTATAGTGTGTTAAGTGTTAATAAGTCCTGTAAATGCCCAGAATTCATTATTCCCCGCTCAAAAACTTTCTTAAGCCTATAGGTCTCAACCTTATTGTTGATTTTTTGCACTCCGCATCGAATCAAATACGATTTCACACTTCAGTTGAAGGAAGAATGAAGGAAAGTAATTCTTCATTCATCCTATACCACTTCTTGTCACTTTTCTTATTTTCCTTCCCACCATCTCCTTGTTTTTTCATTTGTAAATAATTATTATGTATTTAAATGTTGACACATTACAACAGAGATTAAATATTTTAGAGAAGTTAATATATAAATCTAGGCATTTACAGGGCTTATGACCTGTCATTGGCTGGTTTAAGTGGCCGATATTAATTTAATCAATAATATAAACAATTACGCCCCCGTGTGTTATTCAATACCTATATAACTACCACGTAGATACTATAATAATGATATTAATGATTTATTATCATATCATATAAAGTAGGTACTTGTACTTACTGGGAAAGATATCAAAAACTATTTATACATACATTATATTATACTATGATATAATGTTGATTAAAAAAATAATAAAAACAAACTGCTTTAAATGAAGTCAGGAGTTATTCTAAATCAACCTATGATCGAGTGCAATGATATATTACCGTCTTCTTAGTTATTATACTTTTAAATAATACTTAATTTAAAATACCAAAATCAGTAATCAACAGTCCTGCTTCTCTTGAAGTAATTTAAATTCAAATACCAGGTAGGCCACGAACCAACCTCTTTATATTTATTTGATAGAATTCTTAACTTTACTTAATAAAATTTGTATTTTAGTTATAATCATCATCATTCCCTTTCCACACCTAATGGTGCATAAAGCACTGCATTGGTAGACCAATCGCAGTGTATCTTGATCATTTTTGTAACATGAGGGTAAGATGACCAGTCTTAAAAGGTTCTTTGAACCGTTGATGGATAAAAAATTAAATTATTTAATAAATATTTGGAACATGTAACGCAATGTGAATGTATCGAAAGTAAATGTTATAACTAAGCACCATGAATGTTATCATGATCAAACAAATATTTTGATGATTTTTTATTTTAATTTTATACTCATTTTGGAACTTTGTGTGTCCACCGTTTTACACATAATATTGCATTCATATTATCAAAAAAGTATTGAGATGATTATTATTAAACTCACGTCAACGACCAGTTAAATGGATTAACGTTTTATCGATAATGATTGATGTGTTATCGGAGCACGATAATTTTCCTATTGTATTTAGATAAAAGCGCCAAAATTACAATATTACTATTGTCATATTATCATAACAATTTACATTGAATTTCGTGAAGTAAAAGCGCTGAAACCTTTATTGATATAGGAGAGATTTATTTTCATAATCAAAATATTTATGTATATTTCCTCGAACTATTTCCAGCTAGAGTTTTTCCTTTCTCTTCCCTCTTTCCTTCCCCCTCTACGTCCACCTTTCTTCGTATTTTTGTGGAATTAAGTATTTTTATTGATTTTATTAATTGATAGTACACTAAAAATTTCAAATGGTTCTTGTGTTGAAACTTTCACAGTAGTGGCTACTTGATTACTCAGTAATCTACAAACTTATGTCAGAGATGCCCCCTTCTTTATTTACATACAAATCACGTATGAAATGTAACTTCTTGAATATTAGAATTTTTCCTTTCACCTCCCTCTTTTCTTCTCTCTTCATAGTATAACGTAGATATTTAGTCAACTTTTATTTCTTAAAAAAATATATATGTTAATCAATGTATGGCTTCATAGTGAAAATATTATGATAAACCGTATACCACTGATTTTCTCAAATATAACGTTATGGGTAAGTAGGAAGAAATTGCCTTAAGGCAATATGCCCGCCCTCATGCATATGTATGTAAACTGTATATTTATTAACTTATTAGCGTCATCGTTATAAAAAATTTAAAAATATAAAAATACAATTTAAAATGAAAAAAATGTGTAAACGAAAAATAAATTAAAATACGCGTATATGAATATGTATGTAAAGTGTTTAAATAAATGATAAATAAAAGTTGAAGATTGAAAAAAAATCTCTTTAATTAATAAAAATTTGCACTATTTTTACTGAGTTTATAATATTTGGTTATTTGGCCTCGTGGTGTAATGGCCCGCGCGTTTGCCTACCAGATCAGAGGTCACGAGTTCGATTCCCGACAGGCTTGATACAAAATATTTATTTAAATGGATGTTTGTAAACTAGAATATTTCATAGTCCGCGGACTGATACCTGAAGCGTAAGACTGATCACATCACCATAGTGTAACCAAAATGATCAAGATATGCTGCAGTTGGTATATCAATCCAGTGCCCTATGCACCATTAGGTGCGGAAAGGAAATGATGATTATTTTATTTGTGTGGGATCTTGCCAAACAATAATACCATATTGTATTGACGACAGTGCTAGGGTCCATGCTGTTTATCATATACATAAATGACATCGGTAAAATATTGTAAAATCCAACTGTTTGCAGATGATGCACTAGTTTACATATTAGGAGATAATTATGATACAGTGATAAGTAATATTAATTACGATTTAGGAAATATGTAAAAACGGTTAAAAGTGAATAAATTACAGTTAAATATTTCAGAAAAAATATACATGAATATTGGGTGAAAAAATATACCCCAAGGATACAATATTAATATTGATAATTTAAATAAAAATTCTGTGCATGAAATAAAGTATCTCGGAGTTTACTTTATGGATATTTGAATTTCAAAACACATTCTCAATAAGTAACAAAAAAATAATTCATAAAGAGTATAAGAGTAGCGTTCTTATATATAAAACAATCATATGTAATGAAGGAAAAAATTAAAATGTACAATTTCTTTAAAATAAGGCGATGAGGATTATATTCAAAAGAAATATCTATTCTAATGTTGAAATAATGCACAAAGAAATTGGCTTGCTCATAGTAAAGCAGCAAATCAAATATAATGTAGCAGGTTTTATACATAAAATAATTAAGGGGATGAATAAAATAAAAACAATAATAAAATTTAACCAACAATGTCATACATATGAAACAAGGGGTAAAAAAAAAAAAGATTACCAATAAGGAGAAAAACAGAATCTCAAAACTGATTGTACAAGGGATTGAAGCTGTACAATGAGTTACCTGAAGAAATAAAGGAGATTAAAAAAATCGAAAAATTTAAAATTAATTTGAAAAAATATGTTATTGAGAAATTTTGATAAAAAAAAGTAGTAGTATTAAAAGTTTATATGAGTTCTTGAGATGTTTTGAACTAACTTAATAAAGCATAAATAAATAAAGTATAGTGGAATAATACACCGCTTTCAATAATAATGTATTAACAATATTTTGAGTTTGTCCAAATTTTTGTAGACAAGGACTGGGTTCAACTCCCCGGGGAGCTGTTTATATTAACATATTACAACAGAGATGAAGAACATTTAAGAGAAGGTAATATAGAAGTCTAGGCATCTACAGGGCTTATGACCTGTCAATGGCTGGTTTGAGTGGAAACTTTACATACTGTGTAACATTGACCATTTTGCCCATATTTGAACATCTATATTCATTCAATTCTTTCATCTGTTGATGTTTGTGAAGTTAACGAGCTGAAACCTTTTATTAATGCGGGTGAGATTCATCTAATTGAAGTATTTCACCTACTTACTAGGCAACGCCTAAAATATATGTATATATTTTTTTCAATTTCTATAC
Source organism: Micrasema longulum (assembly GCF_059751315.1). Classification (NCBI taxonomy): domain Eukaryota; kingdom Metazoa; phylum Arthropoda; class Insecta; order Trichoptera; family Brachycentridae; genus Micrasema; species Micrasema longulum. The sequence continues at coordinate 256,973 of NW_028278311.1, forward strand.
TTCTTCATGGACCAGGGCTGATATTGTATGGTTAAACGCTTTCGCGGCCGTATTATCTCGTGTATTTTGTATGTAAAAAACTGTTTTTTCGTTCCGCGAGAGTGGTCCAGAATAGCACCCCAGTAGCTTAATCACAAATAACTGTCGACGTGCTTAAAAACATGCTAAGAATTTGAGCGATCACAACGAAAAATAATGAACATGCTTAAGTTATCGCAGTCATAAGTCAACGCGTGTATAGGTTCGTTTTTTGTTTTCTTCGTAAATAAATACAGCTCACTAGTGAAAAATCGGCGTTTACTATAAAAAATAATACAATATATTGCATTTGCAAAATAGGAAGGAGTATATAATACAAAAAAGTGAAAATTAAATTACGATTACTATGGCGACTGCTTTTTTCGACATTTGGCTTGCCAAACGCTGGCTAAATGCAATGAATAGCATGATAAATAAATAAATAAAAATAGCAGTTTTGGAATATTTTCCATATTTACACCGGTGAAATTCAAATATGTGATTGCGCAGCAGGATTATACGTCGCGAAACGTAAATATTTTGACATTTAATATTAGGTGTTCACGGATGTTCCATTGTGATCGCGAATTTCGATAAACAACCATAGTGTGAAATTGTTTTCACGTCGCTTATTAGCACGTCGGTAGTTATTTGTGATTGAGCTACAGGTGGATTTATTAACATTCTTTTGAGTTTGGCCAAATTTTTGGAGACATGGACTGGATTCGACTCTCTGAGGAGCTGTTTATAAATGTAATGTGTTAATATTAACAGCTCGAATCCAGTCCTTGTCTACAAAAATTTGAACAAATTCAAAATATTGTTACTATAATGACTTGCTTTATCCAAAATTAGTTTGGTATGTTTTTCGTTTTGGTTTTGTAGTGAGATTTTGAATTTGTGAACAGAATAACGTTGCTACGTCACGATAGACCAACGGATTGTCGATTTTTTTCAAAGCGATACTCAGAGGAGTGGGAGATACCCACCTGGTCCATATAGAAGTATAGAAATTGAAAAATAAATGTACATATATTTCAGGCGTTGCCTAGTATGTAGGTGAAATAATTCAATTAGATGAATCTCACCCGCATTAATAAAAGGTTTCAACTCTTTAACTTCACAAACATCAACAGATGAAAGAATTGAAGGAATATGTTCAAATATGGACAGAATGGTGAATGTTACACAGTGTGTAAAGTGGCCACTTAAACCAGCCATTGACAGGTCATAAGCTATGTAGATGCCTAGACTTCCATATTACCTTCTCTTAAATAGTGTTATCAAACTGTTTCAAGAATATCTAAGTGAAAGGAACCAAATAACAAAAATAGATAACTCAGAATCGGAACCGATTGAAAATGAACTAGGTGTCCCCCAAGGATCAGTGCTAGGACCAATATTGTTCATTATATATATAAACGACATCACACAGATAATAAAGCACTGCAAAGTACGACTATTCGCAGATGATACCCTTATATATATAGCGGGAGAAAACTATGAAGACTCCATTAATAAATTGAATGAAGATCTACCGAACATATCGTCATGGCTAAAGATAAATAAATTGAAATTAAATGTTAGTAAAACAAAATATATGGAAATAGGTAATAAAGCACATGGCATAACAATGAATGTAAATATTGATGGTAAAATTATTGAAAGGGTTGATGAAATGAAATACTTAGGAATTATTCTTGACTCCAGATTAAATTTAACATCACACTTTGAATACATACATAAGAAAATTTCAAAAAAGATTTTCTTCCTAGGAAGAATTCGAAAAAAAATAAATAAAAAGAGTGCAGAACTTATATACAAAACAATAATTGCCTCATTGGGACTATTGCTCTACTATATTATATTTAGCTAACGAGGGAGACATAAACAAGTTTGAAATACTACAAAATAGAGCAATGAGAATTATACTGAAAAAAAGCAAATATAATAGTGTTGAAAAAATGAGAAAACAATTGAACTGGATAGGAATAAAGAAAAGACTATTGTATAATGTATTTGTATTTATATATAAAGTGTTTAATAATCTCATGCCAAAGTATTTTATAAGTGAAATTATATTAAATAGAAATGTACATAAATATAGGACAAGAAATAGAAATAGGATAAGACTACCACTTAAGAAAAAAACAAAATCACAAAATAGCTTAATGTATAAAGGGTTAAAACTGTATGATGAGATGCCTGAAAGTATGAAGAATGAAAGAAAACTTACGGATTTAAAAAAAAAATGTTATGTCTATTGTAATAATGTAGTTATGTAAGAAATATTTGATAAGTATTTGTGGGCTATGTATAGCGTGTGAGCTCGCCAATATATGACAGTAAAAATTTTATTGTCTTTGAATTTCCTAGAGTTTTAACCATTGAAAAAAAAGAAGATTGCAAATAAAATCAACAGACAATGGAAATTTGATGTGTATTATTTTAATAGATTGTTTATAACAGAAAAATACATAGAGAAATATACATTTTTATTTTTTGTAATAAAAACAGTCTAGTAAATTCGAATAAATAAAAATACGCTTTATATTAACAATATAATTTAAAATGCAAAAATAACATTGAATACTTAAAAAATAAATATTACTGAGTGTTACAAACATAATTTAAAAAACGGATAGCGATTAAAAGTAAAAACTATCTTTAGTTTAATTCTTATAGCGATAAATACATAAACATTATAAAACAGGAGTTATACAAATACAAAAATAATATTGTAACTAGGCGGCTACCTACACGGTTAAGTTTCGAAACACCACGCAATTTCTTATCTCGGCTACGCTATGTAAAATGAAAAAAAATATTTAAATTAATAATTTCATCACGTCATGAAGTCGCCCCTGGGTAGCGCCTGCTAACGTCAATCAACAAAAACATCCTCGTTTTAATTACAATATTTCGGCTACGCCATGAATCTCTTTTTTTAAATAATTTCTCACGTCACAAAGTCGCCCCTGGGTAGCGCCTGCTAACGTCAATCAACAAAAACATCCTTGTTTTAATTACAATATTTCGGCTACGCCATAAATCTCTTTTTTAAAATAATTTCTTACGTCACAAAGTCGCCCCTGGGTAGCGCCTGCTAACGTCAATCAACAAAAACATCCTCGTTTTTATAACAGTATTTCGGCTATGCCATGAATTTCTTATAAAAAATGTCAAAACGTCACAAAGCCACTCTCTGAGTGTCGCTACTGACATCATTTACAAAAACATAATTATTTGTGCTTTTTTCAGGTACGCAACATTTTTTTTAAATACACCTACCTAACCGATAAAATACTATTAGTATTTAAACCAAGGTGTGCTTTTAAGTTCCGTATGGCCAAATAATATTATTTATTATTAGAATATTATTGACATGTAGTCCAATCATTGCTGCATTCACGTTGCTTTACTTCCGAGAGCTCAACTGCTATGTTTTTCTATGGTTATGTTAATGTCATCTGTCATGTATTGGCGAGCTCACATGCTATACTTACGCCGTATTTGTTATAATTGTAAATATATTAGTTAATATACAATGTAATATTAACTAACTTAAGTAAATAAATAAAAAAATAAAAAAAATATTCTTCATCTCTGTTGTAATATGTTAATAATGTATTAAGTTTTGATTTCTGGTCAGATGCTTATCCTTGATAGGCGATCTCCATCTCTGTTGAAAACACCTGTCAACATTGTGTTGTGATAACGAATAATGACATTGATGAGCCGTACGGTAACAGTAGTATGCAGGTCGTGTCCGTTCTAAGGCAAACTTCACTTTCTCCTCATTGTGGCCCGGAGTGGGTACGAGCGTAGCAGCATACGGCACACCGCACCGTCTCTAATAATAAACCGCAGTTTATTTTATTACCTACATAAAGTATACGGTACTATACTGTATATAAACCAGATACTATACGGTACATCGTTAATATTTTTAAGTATACATAGGAAAAAAAATAGTTTTATTAATTCAACATTCTGACTTTTTTCTAAGGTTAAAAACGGACTGCTTCCTGAAGACATGCTTTTTTTAAAGCCAATCGACAGGCTTAAAAAAACACTTATGAATTTATTTATTTAACACTCTATGCACACATACATATTAGAAAATTACAAGCACATGGACATATTGAATTTTACGATTTTATACAAAAATTAACAATAAAAATTTCGAAAAAAAAATAAAAATTAACACCATACTATGAAGAGAGGAGAGAGGTTTGGAAGAAAAGAAGAAGGATAAAGTTACTTTCTTTTTCTTTGCATTTTCAAACAACATAAGTTAGTACAATAACGGGAAAAACTAAGTTCAATTACTTATTTATTAAATTTCTCTGCCATCACATTTCCTCTTAATATGGGCACAGCCTTAAAAGCTTTAATAAGTTCGTAAATATATGAGCTGTAATTGAATTCGAAATAGATAAATAAATGACAGGAAATAGATAAATAAATGATAGGGTTTGTCATACAATCAACCAAAGATTTTACAAAAAACCGAAGCATTAACTCTTGTGTGCCTTTGATATAAGATATAAGATTTTATATATCTCATTTAAATGATGAAGTTGTATTTTTGTAATATTCAAATTTACATTTTCACATTGGATTTGGAAAGTCAAATTTGTATAAATATGCTGGATTTTAATACAAAGAATTACCATGCGAATAATAATTATACGAATGAAAGTAATGCCAATACCACAATAAATATTTTTTACCGTATGAAAAACAGCACGAGAATATATTTTATAACAATGAAGATAGAGACGCTGTTCTGTGGCGGGTGTTTGTTTGAAAGGGATATAAACAAGATAAGAAATTTTTTTCAATCAGTCGGTTATTGTCAGTAGGTAAAAGTGCACGGTAGTCAAATGACCGGCGTATTTATGATTTGTAATTTATTTTACGATAACAGGCCTAAATTATAAAATTATTGAAAAATCATTATTTAATAGTATTTCTCTAAGTGTCGGTCTCGTGGTGTAATAGTCAGCGTGTTTGCCTGCCATGCAAGAGGTCTCGGGTTCGATTTCCGACAAGGTTGATATGTAATATTTATTAAAAAGGGTGTTTTTACACTAGAATATTTCATAGTCCCTGGACCGGTACCTGAAGCGAAAGACTGATCATATTGCCTTCATGTAACAAAAATGATCAAGTTACGCTGCAATTGGTGTACCAATGCAGTGCCCTATGTACCATTCGATATGGAAAGGGAATGATGATCCACGTAATTACACTTGCTCAGTATGAGGCATAGAAGAAACATTCACATTATATCACTTCTTCACAATATTATGAAAAATCCCACTTCGCCCGTTTATCTGAGAGAGCTTTTCCAACCTCTATCACACACGGACTATCTCTTCGTTCTAGTAACGAGAGAACCTTTTTCAATACCCCTTCACCGCTCTAATTTTGAACAGTTGTAGCTGCTTGATTGTGGAATAATTTACCCACTCATGTTAGAGACGCCCTTTCCTTATATACATTCAAATCAATATTAAAATGTCACTATATAAATGTTTCAGTTGTTCCTTTCTCCTTCTTTTTTATATCTTATCACCTCTCCTTTACTCTCTTCATAGTATACTGAAATGTTTAAAATTTAATTTTTGTTTAAATTTATAAGTGTACATTTTTTGGGTAATTTTTGTTTTAAATTGTTATATAAAATTATAAGATTCTGTTAAAATATATCCATGTACTTGTAATTTTCTCAAACTGAACGGTTTTGGGTAGGTTGGAAGAAATTGCCTTAAGGCAATATGCCCACCCTTATATGTACATAAATTGTGTATGTCTCTAACTAAAATAAAATAAATTATGTCACTAACTTTTTTTTTAATGTCTGAACTTCGGAATATTTTGTCTTTTGCTTGTGGTAACTCGATATTACATCACCGCATGTAAACGAATTGTATAGCACAGCCCTTTAAGAGTTGAGAAAACTTTTTTTGTATGTACGTGGTGTCCTAGAGTTTGATACTCTGATTTGGAATCCTCAATATATAATAGTTATATAAATAATATTGAAAATATTAAATTCGGTTTTCTTATACAATTGGATTTAAAAAATAATATTACGTTTGTAATTAACACTGAGTTCGTTTTTTCATAAAATTCATATCTCGCAACTCAGATTATCATGTTGGATATGAGCTTTTTGTATAAAATTGTTTATAACCTAATTGATAGCCCACAAATTGTTGGAAACATTTCATACTGACCGTAGCCTCATTCTGTACTCCTCGACATTCCACGCTCACGCCGCTCACAGCCTAATTATATGAAAAACAGAACCCTTCGAAGAATACAGACTACCTACAATGACATTTATAGGTAGTATGTATTCTTCAAAGGGATAGCTGACTGAGCTATTTTAGTTTCATCGACATATTACACTGTAAATCCTATAGTTGTATCAGGTCTGTTAAAGACATTTTAAATTTATATTCTGCTTTATTTTTTTGTATAACTACTACCTGTATCGATTTGAACTCGGAATTTCTGTTGCATGTCTGCTATTTGCAATTTATGTTTAGATACATACAGTGTTTTGATTATCATATAAAACATTGTCGTTTATGTATATAGGTATTCGTGCGGATGTTGGAGGAACGGCAGCTGGCCGGTGTAGAGGAACCAAGTAGTAATGATGGGAATAATCGAGATATTTAGATAATCGAAATACAAGCATTCGAGACATGCAAATAATCGAATAAATTGTTTTTTTTACAGTGAAAAAAAAAAAAAAAAAAAAACAACAACATTGATAATAGTTGGGGGATCAAAATACATCTGTAATAACAAAGTACTTTAAAATAATTATGAGGAAGTTCAGCCCTACGGGAAATTTGATATAAAACATTTCAAAAATTAGAACAATAAATTGTAAATTTCTTGAAAATGTATCTAACAAATACAACCAATAATATAGCGTTGTGATAGTTATATGTCAGCCTCGCGGCTTAATGATTAGTGCATTTGCCTACCATGCAAGAGGTCTTTGACATGGTTGATTTGAAATATTTATTTATAAGGGTGTTTTCACACTAAAATATTTCATAGTCCCTGGACTGGTATCTGAAGCGTAAGACTAATCATCTGACCTTCATGTAACACAAAATGATCAAAATACGCTGCGATTGGTTTACCAATACAATGACTTATGCACCATTAGGTGTGGAAAGGGAATGATGATGACGATGATAGTTATCCTTTTTCCGGGAAACAAACTAACAGACGTGAACTTAATACGTCACACGCAGAGTAACTTCAAAATAAAATCAAAATTAAAATCATAGTGCTGATGGTACGACACACAAAAATGTTAAAAGTTGTTAATGTTTACCCACATGTCAGAATTCATATCTCGATTGTCTCGAAATGTTAAGTCCGACATCACATTTCGATTGTCTCGAAATCTCAAGTCCGAAATCATATTTCGATTGTCTCGAAATGTCAGGATCGAATTCATATCTCGATTGTCTCGAAAAACCATTTCGAATGAATTCACTCGAGATATCTCGATTATTTTTCCGATTAGTACGAGTGAACTCGATTAGTTGTAAGCATTTCGAAATGTCTCGATCTTTTTATTAATCGAATATTTCGATTATTTTAATTCGATTCTTCCCACCATTACCAAGTAGCCCGCAACGGTGGCGTGCTTCTTGGCTTAATATCTGCACGGTACTTATGTGTATTATATTACTACCATTATGATTTTTCGCCAATATTATTTTTGATTTTACTATTTATTTATATATGCATGTGTACATCTATGCATACATTTATATGTGTGAATGTATGCGCATATATTATTGTAATTACATACAACTGTAACTGGAACGTAACATAAAAAATCTGTAAATGAATTCCTTGACACGGGTTACGCCTAGTGAGATGTTTATGTAGAAAAGAAAAAAAGAAAAAAAATATGAGAAATAAATAAACAAAAAAGAAATTATTTGTGGTTGTGAAATTATAGTGAATGCTAATTAATATTCATGGAAACAGAGAGAGAAGAGATGAGAGTAAGGATTAAACTTACCATAACTTCTCTCTTTTGTGTACTTTTAATAAAAATAAAAATAAAATTTATATGTCTTTTTTTTATATCCTTTTATTTTTTCTCCTCTTCTTCAGTATTCATAATAAATATTAATGTTAAATCTATAATTGGTCTTACTTCTTTAAATTGTTTACTTATGCCTAGTGTTTATTTAAAAGAATGTATGATTTCCAGTATTTTGTCTACAACCATTTGGACAAACTAAAAATAATGTAATAAAACCAACACGTCCGAAAAGAAGTTTCAAAATTGTAAAATTCTTTTCAGGCGTTGCCTAGTATGTGAAATAATAATCCGATGAATCTCTTCACAATGATAAAGGCTCAACTCTTTAACTTCACTAATTTTAACAGATGGAAGAAATATGGATGTCAAAACATAGGCAAATGGGTGAATGTTATATCGTGTGTTAAGTGGCCACTTTAACCAGCCAATGACAGGTCGTAAGCCCTGTAAATGCCTAAACTTCCATATTCCCTTCTCTTAAATGTTTTCTAGCCCTGTTGTAATTGGTTAAATACATCGTCCATTTCTTTTGGTATAATTATATGAGTATAGAATTACAAATTTTAATTATGTTATTAACTAACGTATACGGCTAAATTGTCTTCTACAAAATTTTTAATACAAAAATATTCGGTTTAATAATAAAAAAATATATATACATTACTTTTTGCCCAAGATTTAAAAACAAAAATGTCACCCTCAAATTATATAATATTATATTCAGCAGAAGTTTAAAACAAATAAAAAATCAAATTTAATAATAAAATATTTTAAAGAATTAATATAGCGAGAAAGTCAAAAAGTACTGTTTCAAATAAAAATTATACTAAAGGTTTAATTACCATTCACCATCTTTGAAAAAGTTTTAAAGGTTTGTTCTATAGGAACATTACCCTATATTAAATATATCCGATACGTAGGAATAACTATTGCCGAGTTCATGATATCTGTTCAATACGGCATTACAAGTATACACTGTTCGTGAATTGTTGATCCAAAATGGTGGCACTTGTCTACAAAATTCTTCCAGGTACTTAGAAGTGGATGAGAGATTACAGTTCTGGGCAATCTCATATTGAATTTAAATTTTTCTTTTATCGTTTATTTGAACAAATTTAAGATTTTGAATAAAAAACCGCAATTCAAAAATTCATGACTAATTTCAAGTTTAAAATGGATGCACCTTAATTTTTTTTTAAACTTTTTCCAGAGAATTTTGGTGACAGTTGTAGTAAGGAGTCTATACTTTAAAACATAAAAATCTCTATTTTAGATGGAGACTATCCTACCCCGAAGACGCTCCGTATTAATGTTTAATTCACTAGTCTTATATAGATTCCCCGGTATTTTATAACAGTTTTTTTAGAGAAAATAAATATTTGCATTTTTATGATTTACCGAAATATTTAATTTTGAGGGGCATTTTCAACGAGTTGTAAATAACTCACTATTAGAAAATGGGAATCGAGTTAGGGTACCACAGACCTTCGATCCGTGCGTCCGAGACACTAGCCACGAAACCACAACCCCATTCAATCACCTTTGGATACTGATTAGTATAATAAATTCATAAAATAAAATAAATTTCATGTTAAAATAATTATGTTAACCCTTAATTTATGTTGGCATTGCAATAAGTTCATATATTGTTTTAACCCTTTGAAAAAAGTTCTGTTTTATTAATATAGAATACCTACTTATAGTATTGCCCTCTATCAAAATTCATAATCATATTTGCTTTTGGTTTGGTTATGATTCATACCGTTCTCTCTCACAATATTATTTTTGCACAATAGAGTCTGTTACGAGTGGTTTTAATACACATGCACACATGTACACACTCAGACACACACGTGTATGCTCCTTTCTATACTAAACACCCATTCCCCCATTTCAACTGCATACATTTGCATTGTTCCTTTAGACAGGAAACTAAACTAGTTTAAAATTTGGTTTAATTTGAGCAAGTTACCCCCTCGTAAAAAACTACAGGAGCCGTTTAAAAGTTTAATTAAAAAACACTTCGTTACGCGGTGATTGCTTATGAATCTTTTACAGTAAGTTTTAACTGGTATCAATTGTATCCTTACCGTTCAGACAAAAGTCATTAACCCAAAAAAAATATTTTGAGAAATCGTAGTTTGAAAGTTTGGAGACCAAGAAAAATCAGAATTTTGTGTTTTGGAGGTTTAATGTACACGACATAATTTATTTATGTCTTTTAAATTTATTTTTTTTTACGATTCCTCAAAATACATATTTTTTTTTTTCATAGAGTTTATTCAATAAAATGTACACTTTATTACAATAATTATACATTATAAAGAATACAAAGTATTAAAATATATTTTGTCCCGATAAACTAATCAATAATAGTTTGTCATCGGGTGCTCAGACATTAGTTTTAATTAATAATCAAATAAAAAGAGAACGGACATAATACTGTATATGTATAAAATAATAAATTAAAAAAATAGTTTAAAGTTTTTTTTTTAAAGTAAGAAAATAGAGTAAAATAAAACAATTAAAATGAAAGAATAGCATATTACTTTAATATATTTTAAATATAAGGAAAAATTAATCACGTATAAAAATAGCGTGTGCTCATAAATGTAATCAAAACAAAGTAAATCGAAAATTTCAATTCATATGTACAGAAAAAAAAAATAATAAGAAAATTAAAAGTACCTATTAAAATTAAGATCTAAAAAATGTAAATAAAATAAGAAAGAAATAAAAGACAAGGTAAACCTAAGAAAATAACAAAAATGTATTCAATGAGCGGTAAAAAAAAATAGTTTACATAAATAATAAATCAATATAGGAACGTTCTGTCTACTAACCACTTACGTAAAAAAAACAAATTTTATTTTTACTATGACATGTTTTCATGTCAAGTGGCAACATATTTTTTTTTTTTGGAACAATATAATCCAACGTACGTTGTCCAAATATTTTATTATTTTCGTATTTTCAAATTAATCAATTCCATTAGTAACCTTTTCCTTCTGACAATGCAAGTTGTAAAAGCTAACGAAAGGAATAAAATATTAAACCATTTTAAAAATATTGTGGTGAGAAACTATTTTTTATTTAAAGAGTATGTCCAAATGTTTGTTGGTGGGCTGGATTGGATTGGACAAAATATTGCTGATTAAACTAACTATATAAGAAGTATAAAAATTAAACAATTGTTTTCGTGCATGGGCGAGTAGGTAAAATGGTTCAGTCGGATGAATGTCACCCACATGATAAAGGTTTCAGCTCTTTTATTTCACAAAAGTCAGCAGATCGAAGAGTTGACGAAACGTGGATGTTTAAACATAGCAGATTGAGTTTTTCTACTGACATTTCTCGGTGGAACTGCATTTTAATAATAATAATAAAAATGCGTATCCAGTTTTATTCCACTTTTATTTAAATTTTTTTCCAGTGACTGGGTTTCGTCGTGACCGACATCGTCACACTGGTGGGAGACTAAACAAATTTATGTTATATACAAGTGCAAACAGGGGTTGTAAATTATGATTTTACATAATTATCGGAATAAAAAGACTAAACCCGGCCACTGGTAAAAATTTATAAATAAAACTGGAATAAAACTATATACGTATTTTTATTATTATAATTAGAATGATAAATATAACACAGCGTGTAAAGTGGCCTTAAACCAGCCAATGACAGGTCATCGGGAATAGATCTAATTTAATTAGTACACACGTCCAACTTATTTTTCGTTTGTATTGTATACTGTATAAAAAAAAAACACAAACCAAAAATGTAATTCTATATATTTTAATTAATCTGTAAACCAACAATATGTTCATATACTTATGTACATAAAGTGTTTCAATAAATAAATAATACACTTATTTGTTTATAAATTTGTATAAACCACTTAATTTTTTTAAAATTACACTTCGACCGGTTTCGAGGTTACTACCTCATCGTCAGGAATTTAACTAACTTATAATTACACGCGTTGCTATTTATATAATAAAATATTGTATGAAAGAGACAGAAAATTAAAGGAAAAAAGAGAGAAAGAAGATAAAATAAATCATAACGGGAATAGTTTCAAAAGAGGACTCGAAGTTAAATTTAATTGATTATTTATTATTTGAAGTTTTTGATTAATGGCTTTACTAATTTCTAATCGTTCTAAATTATCTAAACGTAAACCATTTTTGTTGACATGCAAAATTTCAACACACGTTTCTTGATTAAATTCATGGTTTTCGGATATAAGATGATTTGCGAATTCTGAAAAATTATTATTACTCAGACATCTTATATGTTCTTTGATTCTAACTTTAAATTTACGTGAAGTTTTTCCAATATAGAAATTTGGGCAATTTAAACAATTTAATTTATAAATTCCCGAATGATTTAATTTATCATCCTTATCTTTACAATTTGTTAATATTTTACCTATGTTATTATTAGTATAAAAAGCTGGCCTAATATTGTTAGGTAAAATTTGTGCTATATTATTAGAAAATGAATTAATGTACAAAATTCTACGCCAGTTCTCATTTTTATTGGAAATATTTTGGGAACTGTATATGAAATATTTTGGGAAATGTATATGAAAAATGTTTTTGATAACAATAAAATAAATAATATGTTATTTCTCATGAATATTATTTTTAGTTTGTCCAAACGCTTATAGACAAATATTGGATTTCACCCCCGAGGAGCTAATAAGATAAACGTTTTATAATAGAGTGGAAAACATTAAAAAGAAAGAAGCATTGACTCTTAGGTATTTTCTTCTTTAAAATCTGTATGCGAGAGGTAAACTAAAGTATCTCAAAAAACGAAACTTTTCAGGAGAGACAAATTCGTGATTGATACTTTAAACATCTGCTATTTTATAATGAGAGGCTTTAAAGTAAATTTGTTTTCGAAAGTACATTAATTTTGATGTGTTTTCAATACTTTAATGTTTTCTTCTTAGTCTTTAAAATTTGTTTATTCAAAATGGAGATACATTTGAATACACCTAAATACCTTTATGATACAATATCAAATGTTGTATGGGAAAACAAAAGTAAATCGAAAGGATTTTTATTTATTATAGATAGAAACAATAATAAGTAAAAAATAAGTTGATGTATTTGGTGTTTATTTTGTAGAACTCCATATTTAAACTTATAATACTAGAAATCAAACACTGATTTGAGTCTGCTGAACAATTTATTTTATTTTCACAAAATTAAAAACAAAAATTTTGTGACAATTGTTTCGCCTTGTTAGAGCATTTTCAAACGAATGTCACGACATTTTTGTTATTATATTTATAAAAATAAAATTAAGTGTTAAGTAGACTCAAATCAGTGTTTGTTTTTTTAAAATTATAAGTTTAAAAAATAAGTGTTACATGTTAATATATATTTTCTTAGTACCATATATTTTTCTAATTGATTCTTTACCTCTAATGTAGTGTGAAGCTCCAGTAAAAAAAAAATTATCTCTGTAATCAAAGAAATTAGGAGTTATTAATAACTGAATTTCATCATATTTGGAGTTACCATCTCTGCTGTAATATCCACATTTCCTCAATTCTTCCACCTGTTGGCTTTTGTGAAGTAAAAGAGCTGAAACCTTTATCATGTGGGTGAGATTCATCCGGCCAATCCGAACCAATTTACCTGATAGGCAACGCCTTACAACAATTTTATAATTCCTCTTTTACCAATTAGTTATTTCAACAATATTTTGAGCATGTCCAAATGTTTGCAGACAGGCTGGATTTCCTCCTTAAGGAGTTATTTGGATCGGGTATTTAAACATAAGCAGAATGGTGAATGTTACACAGTGATAGGTCAAAAGCCCTGTAAAGCCCTAGACTTCCATATTCCCTTCTCAAATGTTTTCCCTTTTTGTTGCAACAAATTTAGATCTAAATAACTCCCTAGGGTGGAAATACAGCCTAGCTTCAAACATTTGGACATACTCAGAACATTGTTGCATAAAATTTAATTTTAACGTATTTTTTTCAAATTTGGAGAAACCGATTTAATAATATTTTTTCTTCATTTGTTTATTGTACGTCTGAAGACGGCAAATAAAACCGTGTTCGTTTATGGGTTTTTAGATGGTCCTAGCTCCCATAAGAAATAATTTTTCAAACATCCAAAACCATTAAAAAACGCCCATAGCAAAAAATACCCATGTGTTTAAAAAAATTGCTACTCTCGTGCCAAAATCCAGGAAGAAAGTTTGGGAATACGTTTGTATGAAGAAAAGTCGGACCGCGTTTTCTCTTAACACAGGAGTTTTGGTCTCACGGAGTTTGGAATACGTCACTTTTTATATTATGTATGAAATTTTGTAATAAATAAATTATACAAAATGTTAAACGGCACGATATAACATACCAACATCTCTAATAGGATTAAGAAAAGATCAAAGTTGTTTATCATGTGTAACGAATGGAAAAGTAGGACGAAGACGGTAAAGAAAGACGTAGTAAACTTAGTAAAAGCGTGGTACTGATTATCTAACATTTATGTAAAAATAATACAGTTACGTTTTTTTGTGGGGTTCGAACTGTGAGCAGGGTAGCAGTGAGTCACATCTTGCAGGAGGATGTGATTTTATAAAGTCCTGCGAACGCCCAGTTGCATTGCACCGGCAACACCACTGACTCCAACTCGTCCACGTCACGAACCCTGAGCAATGGGATCACACTCACTGTGATCACAGCAGATAACGAGAGGATGAAAGGCGAGTTCCTGTCGCCCCTAAACCAGAACCATTCAGCTACATTCCAGCTACTTCTTTACAATATTTATCTGAGAGAGCTCTTCCTACCTCTATCACAACATAGACTATCTCTTCGTTCTAGTAACGAGAGAACCCTTTTAATACCCTTTCACCGCTATAATCTTCTTGCTTCTTCTATCAAGAGGAGGCAAGGAAATAGGGAAATATCACTTTTTTAAACATTTTTAAAGTAATAAAAGTCTTTGACACACTGTCCAGCAAAAAATAATATTTGTTTGCTAATTATTAGTAGCATAAAAAATACTTTTAAATTTGTAAATTCGAATTCCCGCAAAAACGGTGATTTCATTGGCCACGCCCCTATTATGTCACGATTCATGTTTATTTGTTTCTGCCATTGAAATTTGTGTGGAACAATTTCATGAATCTTGACATTACAACAACTATGGCCATTAAATTTCAATTTTAAATTAGAATAACTTATTTATTAAAACCTTACGTTTAAAACAATACGTTATAAGAGTTTTTTTTCTTCGCATATACAAGTTGGATGCTCTTATCTCTACGAGTCTCGTAGAACTATACGACAACGTTATGAACCTTAAAACGCGTGCGCGGAAACTCGAACATTTGTAACACGAATGGATTAAAAGTGAAAAGTAGTATACAGATTTCAGCGTATATAACAAATACTAACAAGGCCAAGGTACCTCGGTATTCATAACATTGATATGGGAAATAAGCGTTCATAAATACATGTTTGTAGGCATGTATACTGAAAATATTATTTGAATTCGGAAATCGCGTTTTTTATTTAAAAAAAATATTTATTACTTTTAATTATAAATTGAGAAAACACATAGACGGACTCACTAAAGTAATGGCACCACTACATAGCCTCTTCTACAAAATTAAAGATTTTATACCAAGAAAGGAAAAAAATATGATTTACGACGCCTTTGTCAAAAGTAAATTGAGTTACATGATCGCCTTCTGGGGAACTGGTAACAAGACAGACATAACAAGAATACAAAGACAACAAAATAAAATTCTTAAAATAACATACAACCTACTCTACCTGACTTCTACGACTGAACTGTGCGAAAAAACACACCAGTTTGACATAAACTACTTGACTAAAATTGAGACCTTAAAAATTGTGCACAAAATGACACTGGGAAACATACAAGACGACGACGTAATATTGGCCAAAAATGCTGACATACACAAATATAACACCAGACAACAACCACACTATCATATTGGAAAAGCAAAGACAAACACAGGACAGTAAAAAATACTACATAATGGACTTAAACACTACAACGACTTACCTTACTACTTGAAAACTTTTACTGGAGACAAATTTAAAATCAATCTGAAAAAGCACATGATGACTGAACTAACTAGACTAGACGAGACATAAAATGACTAGACAATATAAAATTTCTAATGTAACCCTAACGGGTTTTTTAAAATTGAAAATAAATTTTTAAAAAAATAAAAAAAATACATATTATTATTTTCAAATATTCAATGGATGCGCCGCAACCACAGTACGTATGGGTGGAACGCGCCTGCTGTTTATCCCTAGATATCTTTATTGTACAACATCAAATAATGTTGTATGCGAAAATAACAGTGAATCTAATAGATTTTTTATCTATGGTAGAAAAAAATAAGCTAAACGTAAGTGTTGTTTATTAATCATAAAAATGTTTAAAAAAGATCCAGATAAACTGCCATTGATATACTAATGCAGTTCCCTATGCGGAAAGGGACATTTTGATGATGGAGTACTTTATTTTTGTACGGAGCTGGCTGTACGTTGTTCTGACGCCTAATTAGTGTAGGCACTGTAAGTATTCACAGTATCTAAGCGTATAACAACGAAACAACTAAACATTACGCAATCCGACGATGCGTAAAATGAAGCATTTTACCGCATGGAACTTAAACTTACGGTAACTGTAATGGAGGATAATATCATATTAATGGAATGGAACTATAGACATTATGTACTAACTTATTTTGAACATGTTTTTTGGCGATTCAAAGTCAGATTCAACATGAACATGGCGGCTTTATATTAGGATAAAAAGAATAGGGAAATTGAGTCTTAACAAATATTATATGGGTATGTATATTACCAAAAGTAGATTAGATTTATTTTATTTTTTAAACAAGAGTTTTTTATTTTTCGCTTTGCTTATTTTACAAGGCTTGTATTAATGTATTTCTAACGTAGGTATATTTACTTCAAACTGCTCGAACAATTTACTTCTAACCGATCGAGTCTCAGCTCATCTAATAATAATGGCCCTGATGGTATTCCATCAGTCAATGGCTGGTTTAAGTGGCCACTTTACACACTGTGTACCATTCACCATTTTGCCTATGTTTGAACATCCATATTTGTTCAATTCTTCCATTTGTTGATTTTAGTGAAGTTAAATAGCTGAAATCTTTATCGTTGTGAAGAGATTCATCTGAAAACAATTTTCCAATTTTTAAACTCCTTCTTGGACCAGTTGGTTTTACTTCCTAGATGCCTACACTTCCATATGACCTTATTAAAGGTATTCTCTATCCCTGTTTATTTATTGTGGATAACTTATATAGCGCCATTTTCGTAATAAAATACCTCAAGGGCGCTTTACATGGTGATTGTATTGTTAAGTTAATTTAACTGAAGCTTTAAATTTGTAATTTAATTAAAATAATTTATTTTGTTGTCACGTGCTACGGATTTATTCAAATGATTTAGAGAACAAGTGGGTTTTAAGTTTTTTCCGAAACATCACTTCACTTTCACAGCCTCGCACCTCTGCTGGGAGAGCATTCCATGCCATAGGGCCTGCGACCGCAAATGCGCGCTCACCAAATTTAGTGCGCTGTTTGCGTAGAGGTATAATAACTTTTCCTCTCGCCGTAGACGTAGCTGATCTAAGCGTGAGACGCCTGTCAGCTAGTTCATCTGGAATGCATAGTTCCCTTAGATATTCCGGAGCCGAGTTGTGCAGTGACTTATACATAAGCCAACAGAGTTTGTATTCGACCCTCTGTGGAAAACGTAGCCAGTGTAGTTCCCGAAGTAGTGGAGTGATATGACTGAACTTAGAGATTCCGAAAATAAGTCTCGCTGCGGCATTCAATACAGATTGTAGGCGAGTCATTTTGTTCATTGGTAGACCTGCATAGATACCATTACAATAATCGACTCTAGACACTACAAACGCATTTATTAATTGACGGGCGGCATCAACCGGCAAATTTTTGCGTATGCATTTAATTTGTCTCAGCTGGTAGAAGCATGAACTTATCGTTCTACTAATTTGAGCGTCAAGAGATAGGTCAGAATTGAGTAAAACTCCCAGTAGTTTAACGGTGGGTAAAACGGCATTCCCTACATTGGGTAGAGCCGTATCCTGGATCAAATTCTGTCGTCTGGCTGAAGCTACCCACAGTTGTTCAGTTTTTGATGGGTTTAATGTTAGTCTGTTTTCAGCCATCCAGTTTCCTATTTTCTTGATGCATCCATCAATTAAATTGACAAGCACACTTCTCTCGCCTGGTTTGCAATAAAAATAAATCTGCGTATCATCTGCATAGCAGTGCGACCACAATCCACATTCTTTGATAATGTTCTCTATATCTTTAGTGTAAAGGAGATAGAGAAGTGGTCCGAGTACTGACCCTTGAGGCACTCCTGTAGACACCCGAAAGTTGGTTGAGCTTTTACCCTGGAACACGACTGCATATTCTCTTTTATTAAGATATGAACTGAACCACATATGTGCCTGATCACGGATACCATAAGTTTTCTCCAGACGTTCAAGCAAAATATTATGGTCTACAGTATCAAATGCAGCACTCATGTCCAGAAGAGCCATCAACACCAGATTACCAGAGTCCACCGACGTTATAATGTCAGACAGTACTCTTATCACTCCCGTCTCCGTGGAATGAAAACGTCAGTATGCCGATTGCCTTACCGAAAATAAAGAATTCCGCTCGATATAGTTAACGAGCCTGTGAGAAACTATTTTTTCTAGTATTTTTGATACGATGTGAAGATTTGAAATAGGGCGAAAACTGGAAAGATCTTCCACATCTAGTTGGGAATTTTTTAAAAGTGGAGTTACATTTGCTTTTTTTATGGCTCTCGGAACAATGCTGCGCTCCATGGATGTATTAAATAAATCTGTTAAAAATGGAGCTAATACGTTAATGCATTTTTTCAAAAGCCATGTTGGCATCGGATCTAATATACATTGTTTGTTGGGTAATGCCGCAACAATTTTTTTAACCTCATTTATAGACGTTGGTTCAAATTTACTGAATTTTTGAAGGGCATTATCTAAAATTACAGGTTTTTTCGCTGAACTACACGCCAGTCTGATTTTTTCGACTTTATTTGTAAAAAAGTCGGCAAAATCAGTGGCAGTAGCGCTTGTGTTAGATGTCTCTGCTATACAGTCACCACGAACAGATTGAAGGCTTCGCCAGAGTTGTTTTGGAGACTTTTTCTGTTCAGTGATTTTTGTACACCAGAAACTAGATTTTATTTCTTTTATAAATGTCCTATAAGAGGCTTGCATATCTAACCATATTGATCGGTCCAAAGTTGACAGTGTGTTTCTGTATTTGCGTTCTAGACGTCTTAGGTCTTTCTTTTTGAGTCGACAATTTTCGTCAAACCATGCATCAGATTTCCTTTTTCGAATAGTTTTCGTAGTAAATGGTGCATGTTTGTCTATCAGGTTAGATAGTACCTCATTGTACAACCCAACCAATTGATCGACGTCGTTTGAGCGACGGTCAATGTCCGGACCAATCAACGATGTCAGAAGTTCGGATTTAAAATGTTCTAAATTTAATTTTCTCCATGGCCTTGATGCGAGTGTTTTGTAAGTTGGTGTTGGTTTTTGGATATTAATTTTACTGTTGTAGTTAGTTAATCTTAATGACTCCCGAGGGGGTGAAATCCAGTATTTTGTCTGCAATCATTTGGACAAACTCAAGTATTGAAACAATTTATTATAAATCAATTTAGATTTGTCAAAATTTTGGTCAGCCATTACTCAAAACTGGTAATTTATAGTTATCTCTGGATGGAACTGAGCAATTGATATGTATACCTAGGGTAGCTTTAGGTTTTTTTTTAAATTCGTGTTTTCGTCAAAATTAGAAAATGGCGTTGGAAAAAGCAAAACGAAATAACCCATTTACTTCAATTTACCATTAAACCAAATTACAATAAACCAATATTGTGTCACATTTCATTTAATCCGAGGATACGTACAAATATAATATTCGTATTCTATTAATGTAATAAATAAAATTACGCATGTACTATTCAGTTCTTATACGCGGAAGATACAATATAGCGATTTAATAACGTTATGACGAATCTAATCATCGGTTGCATACGCTCGATAGCTGATCTCATCGGGCGAATATTTACCGATTATAGTCGATGAAAGAAATACGGTAACATATCAAATACATACTTGTTTTATCGACTGCATGATTTGATATGCTTCAACACACGGTTTTAAGAATCAACTGTCCAGAAAAAGAGTTAGTTGAATCAGAAAAATATCGAATTTATTCTGATTCAAACAACTTGTCTAAGTAAAAATATTTTTTTAATGTTTTCAGGCGTTGCCTAGCAGTTACAATTCAAATGAATCTCTCACAAGTCAATAAAGGTTTCAGCTCTTTTAATTCACAAAGAACACATGGAAAAACTGACGAAATACGGATGTTTCAAGAATAAAATTGTAAGTTCAATTTTTAAAATTTTTTATTTTTTTTAAAATTTTTTATTTATAAACCCTTACGGATTATTACATTCATTTTACATAAAATAATATATACATTTTTCATTCATACTCTGTTGTTCAAAACAATATTTTTTACATCTTTTGAAAAGTTTGTCTGAGTCTTTTGTTTAGTTTTGTCTGGTAGTTTATTGTATAATTTCAGTCCCTGGTTCATTAGTCTTGACTGTCCTTGTCTTGTTTTAGAAAGTTGTATATGGTATTTGTCTGATATTCTCGTATTATGTCCATGTTGACTACAATTTTTTACAAGTTTTAGTTTTTCGTCTACAATTACATTAGTGGCTAATTTATGGATAAATTTTAATGATTGTAGTTGTAAGAGTTCAGTTATATTTAATTGCTTAGTTTGTTTAAAAAGTTCTCTAGTTGCAGTTAAATAGGGAAGGTCATATACTAACTATAATATTTTATTTTGTTGTCTTTGTAGTCTGTTTATATCATTTTGATATCCTGCTCCCCATAGTAGTTGCGTATAACATATTTTAGTTTTTACATAGGCTTAATACATTAGAATTTTTTCCGTTTTTGGAACAAAATTTTTGATTTTTAAAAAAGACTCGCCAACAATGTAAAAAGTGAGATTCTAGACATTGTTTGTATTGCGAATCACTCGCGTTATATCAGAAATATTTAATACACAATACCAACAGGATTATCCAATTTATTAGCAATCATTACAAACCTATTAATAACTTTATGGTAATTGACGTTGATTCGGCAGTTTCATTCCAGACTAGCGGACCCGCAGACATTGTCCTGCCCGAACGTTGGCTTGCCTGCTATTAGCTGGTTGAACAAACGTTTTTTTCGGAAATAATGTTATTTTTTTTGGATTTTTTAAAAATTATTTATATATTAGTAATAAGGGTTCGTTTTTCGTTTAATCTCCTCATGTCATTGGCAAAGAGTCCTCGTCGTATTCAAATCAAAATCGTGATAAAATTACTGCACTAGTGCCATAATCAAGGGAGAAAATACAGTGAATATATAGTGAATGTTACACAGCGTGTAATGTGGCTGCTTAAACCAGCCAATGACATGTCATAAGCTCTGTCTAGACTTCTGTATTACCTTCTTTAAAATGTTCTTGATCTCTGTTGTATTATGTTAATATAAACAGCTTCTTAAGGAGTTGAATCCATCCCTTGTCTACGAAAATTTGGACAAACTTAAAATATTGTCTATGGCTCGATATGCCTAAAGAAGTGACATATCGTCAGACTAACTTGCAAAACTCCAATGTCAACAAATTATAAACTTAAATTAAATGTCAACAAATTATAAACTTAAATTAAATTAAATGAATTAAAAATGATTTCAACAAATTATGAACATTTTTTTTTACCCTCCAGTAAAAAAATTATTTTTGGAGATTGGAGTTTTGCAAGTTAGTCTGACTATATCATCTTTCCATTGAAATATGGTTACGAACCGTAGTTACGCAACTACATTTACGGGAACGCAACCCCGAAATTCTGTTTAATAATTTTTTGTGACCTCACCGGTAATTAAACCCGGAACACTCGCACTAAAATCAGTGCCTTGCCCATCGGAGCACGGAGACCGCTAGGTGTTGAAAAAGAGATATTTTTCACGGCTAAATTGACAAAACAACTAATAAAAAATACTAACGTAGGTAGGTAAGCACTCAAAATATGTTTTTGGAACAGAGAAACTGTTCTCGAGTTGATTAGCAACATTGTATTTCGGTAATAATTTGAAGGCGGACCGGACCGTTAGCAAAATTAGATTATCGTTGATATATTAGAAGCTTGGGAGATATTTCAAATTTCAACAGAGATGAAGAAATTCTTTCGTTTCAACCTTACTGAGAATCGAACCGAAATCTCACATATAAGCAAACGCATTTTATTGTCTCGTAAGTTCATTCCACAATCTCACTTATCTGGGAAGTATGTTTACGGGGATGGAATTACTGATAAAGATATTGAAAAAAGAGTACGTGCCGGGAACAGAGTTACCGGTGCACTTAAATAAACCTTGGCAAATAAATATTTGTCGCAAGCATTGAGGCTAGAGTAAGCTTAAGCGTTCAAAATATGGTCCCTCAACTTGAAGACGATGGCATAATATGTTTGATATACGGAATTTAGTCTGTTGCGGAATTTTCCAACTACTTTTGAACCTTTATCTCCTCGCATTTACTAAAAATGCCTGTAAATTTAATGTACGCTAAGATACTGCACAAATCGATCTGGGAAAGATAGAAAAAGCGATTATATAATCTTTATTATTATTTAAAGCATTAACTTTGTGGTCAAACATTTTACTAAATGTTATTAAATATTTGTATATAACCACTTACCGACTTTTCTATGTCTACCGGTTTCAAGATGTATCGTCTCTTCGTCAGGACACTAATTAAACAAATGCAAACCACATACCCACTAAATTCCTTTACATGTTTTAAACCTTCTCGCGGCAAAAGGTTGTACATTTATCTGAAAACCGCACGTAAATCGGTACCGTAGTTATCAGTGCATCGAGGACAACCATTCGAACATTGCCTTTTATATATATATATATATATACATGTATATATATATATATATATATATATATATAGATTGTGTTGTGTACGTACTTGGTGCTGTGTTAGGTTTATGTTTTTTTTTCTCAATAATACCACTGTATATACCAATATAGCACTGTGTGCACAGCAATAACAGTTAATAAATAAATAAAAAATTTGAAAAAAGATCTAGAACTTCTTTTTAAAAAAAATATTCTAGTCCTAATGGAACTATCCGAGCAAGTGTCCTGAACGTATTTTCTGATACCCTAACGAACTGAACTGAACGGAAGGAAATAATAAAAGCATATAAACGTATGCGAGTATTCGGAATTCTTCCGAAGTAAGAATTCACTACTTGTCATAGAACGTCATGAATTGAAATGAACTGAAAAAATGTATTACGGAGAAAGTATAAGCGACGTAACTGGTCAATGCATTTAGAATATTGGTACAAACTCACAAGAAACTTGTTCCTCAAGTATTTTTCATTAAAACAAAGAAACGTTTATCATCGAAAAATAAACGTTTGATGAAGCGTCGAATGCTTTATAAAAATGCTAGTTAAGTAGGTATTCGGAATGTTGTGCCGTGTGCGGTGGTTCGTACGACGTTTCAGATCGAATTATTGATTATTATCGACCGTATAGTATTACTGTTGCACCATATTAATTCACTCAAATTACCTTTCCGCACTCAGTAGTGCATAGGGCACTGCATTGGTACTCCAATCGCAGCGTGTCTTGATTTTTTTTGTTACACGAAGGTAAACTGATCAGTCCTACGTACGAAATATTCTGGTATAAAAATACCCTTTTAATTGCCGACAGGCACCGTGGCGCAGTTGGTTAGACGATTAACTGTGAAACTGGCGTCGCGGGTTCGATTTTGCCAGTTGCAAGAAAAAATTCAAGAAAGATTTTTTTCTCAATTAGTCTGGGTTTTGTGGTGTATTTTTCATAACCTCCTTCCATATCCCCTCTTTCCCATCTACTGACAAGTCTCCTGATAGAGGCTTAGCGGGTTAATCCTTAAAAATGTATACATATATGTATATTCGTGTCAACGGTTTCGCGAATCAAACCGAGACTTCTTGCATGGCATAGTTCTGACCACTACACGATGAGGCCGATTATATTACTGTCGTATATTGTTCATCCCAACTGAAGTAATAAAGGTGATTTATAATTTTAATTGTTATTCTAAAAAATCGACAATATACAATTTTAAGGTACCACTTATTAGTACGAGTATTATAAAAAAATATTTTTAAATTCATAATTTTAAATTCCCGCAAAAACGGTATTGAATTGGCCACGCCCCAATACGTGCGATTCGTGCTAATTTAAAATTTTGTTTGCAACCGTTTAAATTTTATCGAACATCGTCACGAATCTTAACGTCACAATTATCAATGCCAAACGTGTCGCGTTTTCTAGGGACATACGAGTACTTTGCAAAATTTCTTTTTAGAAATATTTTCGTTCTTATTATTAACCAAAATAAATCATTTGAGGGCCATTTTCAACGAGTTGCAAGTAACTCACTATTAGAAAATGGGAATCAAGTTGAGGTAGAGTGGGATTTGAACCGCGGACCTTTGAGCCGTGAGCCCGAGATAACCCGATAAAAAAATAAAAAATAAATATTTTTAAAAGTTTTGTATGAAAGCATTTCTCCACAATACCCATATTGATTTTGAACATACAATTATTTTTAGTTTTTAGGCTTTTAGGTTTTCCTAATAAATAACATATTTTTAAAAAACGTGAATCCAAATCTTATAATAATATGTTGATGTAAAAAATCAAGAATTGAACAGTAGCACTCGACCCCCTTTTTACGTCTCAACTCTTGTAATGTTCCGACAGTAGGCCATAATTGGGCAGTAAAGCCCTAGGATTTATAGCGGACGTGTGTCCGAGAAGTGAAAGTAGAATGAAGGAGTCGACACAAGACGGCCTATGTGTCCGTGGGGAGTGGTCGGTATAATATGGCACACGGCGGTGTGACGGACCCGCGGCCGGGGGCTATCTTGCGTTCTGTATTGTGCTATTGCCACAATAAGGGTTAACGCTTGCCCGCGGCCGGACGATGACAAGGGTGGCCTCAGCCCTACTAGAGGTGATGGCCTTTCTACAGGACATAATGTATTTAGGATTCAGCAACCTGCAGGTTATTTGTTAGGCTTGTTGTAACGAACGGATTGAGAACGATCTCAGGTAGAAATGTCTAATTTGTCAACATGCTTTATTTCTTTTCAAAACCTATGAATTTCAAGATATTGAAAATTAACTTAAAATGCAACTAATTATTTTTATTTATAATGAATCTATTTTTTTATTTACACTGAATTACTTATCATTCCATGTAATTAAATGAATTACTATGTTATTACTCAACTACTTATTTATTTATATGTTTATAAATTTGTATAAACCACTTTCATTTTGAACACTTCGACCGGTTTTGAGGTTACTACCTCATCGTCAGGAATTAAACTATCTTATAATTACACGCGTTGCTATTTATATTATAAAATATTGTATGAAAAGACATAAAAATGAAGAAAGAGAGAAAGTAGATAAAATAAATCATAACGGGAATATTTTAGACAATTAAGAACGATTAGAAGTTAGTAATAGAAATTAGCTTCAATTAAATTTATTTATCTATAGAATCACTATGTAAAGCGCCCTTGAGGTAATATATTACAAAATGACGCTATATAAGTTATCAATAATAATAATAATAGCCAAATTTCATGCACTGTTACTTAATCATCTGTTACACCCGGGAAATATAATTAATACTATTTTGGTAAAAATATTATCCATTTTAAATAAAACGTAAGTATAATATTTATATAAATAAAAAAAAACGTAAAAATATTGATTATATACTTTATTATGCTCATGAAGATCATTAGAATTTGCATGATGTGAATAAAGAGGAAAAATAAATATTAGCAAAGAAATAAAAAAGAAGAAAATTATAAATAAAAGGAAAAAAAGTTAATAAAATAAATTGATTTAATTAGGTGCATTCACTTAAATTTAAGCATATTTAAAGCAATGATAACAATACAAAAAAAAGCAGTTGTTAAAATAATGTAATTGATAACAAACGAAAAGAAAAGAAATAAAATACAACATGGAAGAAGTGGGACAGAAAAATAAGAAATGTGGCAATGATTGGTTGAGGATAAATAAAGGAAAGTGGTAGTGTAAAATTTTTTTTTTTAAACAAAAATAATTTTAAATATCGAAATGAAGGGAAATAAATAAAAGCAGATTACTGACTTTAATATTTATAAAGATTAAATTATTTAAAAAAAAATACTTTGTTTATTCAACAACTATGGTAAAGGTGTACAGTGGGTTTTGCATGTTTGTTTAATTGATGTCCGGACAAAGAGACGGATACATCTCGAAGCCGGTAGACATAGTAAAGTCGTTAGGTGGTTGTGTACAAATATTAAATAAAATTTAGTAATACGGTATCATCTAGTACGTCTTCATTTTGCAATAATGTTGACAGAATACAAAACCGAGCAGTGAATAATCCTCTCCCACGTGCAAGTTGCACACAGCGTCCCAAGTCCCTAGATCTCTGTAGTACACGTGGGCAGGAAACTCACAATGTAACGGTACGTGGGTGCATCTATTCATACAGGGTGGCAAGGAACAAGACCCATTAAAACTTAAATATCCTCATATGAAAGATACGAAGTCATTAAATCAATTTCTTGTAACTTGATATGTATATTATTTATTATTGTTATTGTTGTTAATTTTTCTTTTGTAAAATGTATCTTTAAATGAATAAAAAAATATATATTTATACCTATATGGAAAAGCGCCATGGGTGTAATGAAAGAAATAAATACATAATTATTACGGAAATTTCTTTATTTATTACTAACGCCCTAAGGACTTTAAGCGCCCTTGAGGTGATTTTCACTAAAATGGCGATATTTAAATTATCCAACTATAATATATATACAAACACAGAAGTTACAAACAATTTTCAAATAATGTTCAATATCCAAATTTGAAGAAATACTTTTATTAACGATATAATAATTTATTGGGTCATTAAGCCATTTTGTGTTTGAGTCGCTATTGTTTTTATGTTTTTTTAAGTTATTTTTTTTGAATTTGTATTCTTGTATTCATTTATTTTATACTCGCCATCACTATGCAGTCTATAGTTTATAAATACCATATCTTTGTATTTTTATTATGTAAAAGCCCGCTAGGGCGTTTAAATAAAATATATATTAAAAATATTATTAAAATATAATTTAAAACGAAAAAAAAAAAAACAAATACTAGAAACTCAATTATTAGTTAAAATTTTAAGAATAATTGGTTCTTGAAGTTTGATGAAGTTATAGTAATTTTTGGTTTTCGATGTGTTTGTTCCCGAGAGATTGAATTCTCAGGAATAGAGAATTCATGTGCAAATTTGACTTAGATATATTAATAATATACCTAAAATAAACATGATGTATTAGGTACATTGAAATATTGATTTATTTGGGATTTTTACAGCTATTTACACTAAAAAAACCGTAGAAATATATTAACAATACTAGAGATAATTAAAAAATCCACTGTTAATCTAATAATACAATATATAAAAGAAAAGAGTTTATAAAATTGTATGTGTGCCACGTTTGTATTCATGTATGTATATATGAATGTGTGCGGATGAATATGATACATTTGACCAAATCAAACTTTTTACAAAAAAATAAACAGATCATATATTATTCTTCTATCACTAATTTTAAGTAAATTCAATCTATGAAAGAAAACAAAACAATAAAAAAAAATAACCGTCCACCGTATGAACATATCCACCAAGCTGTATTTAGATATTTAATTGTAAAGCCTAAGCATTCTTGGTATTGGTGAAAACAAGTCAATGTAAGTTGTATAGTTTTCCCACATCAAATAAACTGCTAGTGCGATTTAGACAATAAATGAAAGAAAAAACTTTTTTACATTTCGGTGATAATTTTGTATGATGTGTCAGTTTTCGTTTTTATTGTCTTTTGATTGTTTTTTTTCAAAAGATAAGTAACAACGGTATTATGTAATTACATCTTTTAAAAATAAATAAATATATGTATTTGTTAAACGAAATACGAATGTTTTCGATTTTTGATATTGATAATAACTGGACACCCTATAGAATAACACGCCATGCTTGAGATGCGCACTACAGAACGCGGAACAGCTGATTTGCGCAGCTTCCGGTTACACCTGGACCGAGCGAGATGACGAACAGCTGACAGACTTACTTTATATTTCAACTTTTGACAGGTGCAAGGCAAGGCGCCGCGCCATTGCAAATATTTCCAACGAAAAAAAACTCAAAATCGATACTTTCTTATGAAAACTTGTTCTTAATAAATAATTCATGGAGTATAAATTTAGAGGCGTACGTGTTGTAGAATTACTAGTTAATTGGATGTTCATGGGCGCTCGAGCCAA
Organism: Micrasema longulum; assembly: GCF_059751315.1. Lineage (NCBI taxonomy): Eukaryota > Metazoa > Arthropoda > Insecta > Trichoptera > Brachycentridae > Micrasema > Micrasema longulum. Next base: position 285,710 of record NW_028278311.1, read on the forward strand.
GTATTCAGGTTTATTTAAATTTTAAAAAGATAATGAGGGTTTTTTCAAAAAATAATTTACAAGTATATTTAGATCCCCGTATTTAGTAGTCTTACGTGTCATGTACAAGGCTGAAGTACTCGAAAAAAATTGTTAGTGTTTATCTTGGAAATGGGATGTTCGATCACTGATTTTGGTTTATTACTTTTATGAGTCCAATCAACATTGTTGCAAAGTCCAAGAACAATGGAGGGTGATAACTGCTTTTAACGACAGTGTGAATATCTGTTAAGGATATTCCACCTTTCCTGCATTCTGCTTCAAGATTATGGCGTTGTAAACTGAAAAATGGGCACTGAAATAAAATATGTTCGATACTTTGTGAAGAAATATCATTGCATGGATAATAAGGGATACCTGTGGTAATACTTTAATCTTTTGTGTTGGATCCTACTTTTTGAAAATAATAAGGGTCAAATTTTTTAGGATAACGCGTCAAGACGCAGACGCACAGCCGTGAATTTGTCAGATTTTTAAAATTTTTTTTATTAGATAACTATCCACGTTTTATTAAAAATATAATTACCTGATATTTAAATTATTTACTTTGTGCTCAAACGTTGCAATACATGTTTGTAAATATTTGTGTATAACCATTTACCGACTTTTTCAAGTTTACCAGTATCGTCAGGGCACTAATTACACTAAAATACAAATCCCACGATACACAAACACCACAGTAGTTGTACGAAAATATAAAACCAACGTGCTGATATAACAAATGCTATTAGTGGCTAACACTAACGTCTACAGATTATATATATCTTAAAATGTTTGATCTTTTGAGAGCAATAGTTGCAAAAAGGGGAAGGGGTGAGCATAGAATGACCAAATGAATCCGTGAATATAAAAATATTTTCCCAAAGGTAGATGTTCCGTTAATGCCTAGAGTAAAAAAAAAATATGAATGTAGGATTGAGCGTTACTGAGAGTTGAAGTTCCTACCCCAGTTAGAGATTGACAGAGAAGAGGTGAATATCACGTCGAGGTCACCAATTTAGGAAATAGGTTGTTGATGGTTGGAGTTCCTACCCCAGTTAGAGATTGACAGAGAAGACACGAGATTGCTGTTTAATGCGTATTTATTACATGGCGAATAAGATACAGTACTTGGTTATGTAGTACGAGCGTAGCTGCGATGATGGGTTGAAGAGACTTAACTTGAACTACATGCTGGAAATGTGTGACTGATTGAACTGGACTGACTCGCTGACTGAACTTGTTGGGATGACTGACTGGCTTTGCTACGCCCTGAGGTCTCCTTGTAGGCGACTTTCCTTTGTAGTCCATTTTTTCATGGTAGGGACGATGTAAATGTACTGCAGAAAGATGCTCCCGATTTATGTGCAATACTGTTAGAGTTGCATTGTATTCTACAGAAAATTATGACATTTCTTTATTTGGTCATCACACTATTTCAAGTGAAACGTTTTAGCACGTGTGTTTCATCGATTATGGACTATGAACCCTACATATACACGGTTTAATACTGTTGTTATTATTTATAAAAAAATAACATATAATTTAGGCCTCTTAAGGCAAAACAAGGCTTCATTATTTTTTTTAAAAAAGGGGATACCTGTATTAACTATTGTATTTTATGTAGACTTATATGGCTTTATAGCTACACATAGGTCAATAGTAGAACTGAATATATTAAATGATTATAAATATATTTTTTTATGAAACGACTGTACATAACAATATAACCAAGCATCCAACTGGATTATAACAAATTATAAAGTAATTAACTCCCCGCCGATCTGTTAACGCTTCAATTTCTCAAGGGTTGCTTGGCAACAGTATTAGGTTGACGAGGAACATAAATTGACTGATCTACAATAATATATTTTAATTACATTTTCGTGTACTGAGCAATTTCTGTGCTTCATCTAAATGTTATATAATTCATAATATTATTTGATGAGAGTTTCAAATTAGTAAATTTACGATTTATTGGTTGATTTTGATTAACACTATTTTGAGTATAACAAATGCTTAGTATCGAATATGGGTAATCAATGTAGGCAGAATTAATTAATGTGTATGTATAAATTGAGACGGGTTGTGGTCAACTGGGTAGTGTCGTAGAATCTGAATTAGGAGGTCCTAGGTTCGAATTCCGCTCTACCACAACTTGTTTCCAAATTTTCGAACACGGTTATTTGCGACTTAAAGGAAATGGTATCAAAATTGAAATATTAGGAGTAATTCAAAATAAAAACACAATAAATTTTAACCAACGAACCACACGTGTTATGAAAGTGGAGATAAAAAAGATATGCATTTTCAAAATATTTACATATTTAACATTTCTTTGACATTTAGAATACTTTAAGGCATTGTAACACAACACGACACAAATGTCGCACTGTAGTTTTCTACCGTTTTTTAATTTTATTGAAAAAAAATGAAAAACAAAAAAATACGCATTATTTGCATAAAGCTTTAGTGGTGTTGTTACCACCTTTATGTAGGCACCTAGTTGGTGGCCTAATTTTGTGATGTACAAAGTTATGTGGGTGCACAGAATGAGAGCAAGTAAAACAGGGTACTTACGTTTTACACAAAGATTTATTCACGAAACTAAACTACTGAAGCTAACACATTGAAAGAAGGATTCTAATAACTATATTAGGCAAAATAAAATGAAGTTGGTAAATCTAAATTGGCGGTAATTTTGTGCCTCGAAGACGCGTGCGGTGAGGTCGGAATCCGGTAGTTTTTTCTCCTAGCCGGTTTGGCCCGTTCGTACGCTCTACGTCGGCGTTCGGCAATGTTCGGCTCGTGCCGTCGTTGTCGACCCGCCACACAGCCCCCTTCCAAGTTTTGAAATCTGTTTTTCAAAACTGACGCTGTATCACCCTCCTGCCGCTACGCGTTGTGTATGCCGGTTGTTCTGTTGGTGTTTCCGTTTCTGCTGGACTGGCTCGTTCTTCCGCTGTCTGGAACGCCGGCTTGCACCTGTCCAGCGAAACCTTTTTATGTTCGCCATCCACGTCCAGTGTTACCGTCTTTTCCGCCCTGGTGATGACCTTGTAGGGCCCCTTGTAGTTCGGCATCAGGGGTTTGTACACTCTGTCGTCCCTCAGAAACAAGTGTGTGGCTCTCTTTAGTTCCGGGTGGATGAAAATGTTCGTCTGCTCCAGGATGTCTGCTGGTAACTTTAGTTTGCACCCATACAGCATCTCTGCTACTGAGTGCTCTGCATTCGTGCGCAGTGTGGCCCTCAGTCCGAGTAGTATGGTGCTGATCGATTTTGTCCACGGAACAGGGTGGTGAGCTTTAATGGCCGTCTTCAGCGTTCTATGAAATCGCTCGATCATGCCATTACTTTGTGGATGGTAAGGCGTCGTGTTGGAGTGTGCTATGCCTGATCTGGAACAAAACAAGTTAAAGTCCGTAGACATGAATTGCCTACCCTGATCAGTTATAATTTTCTCCGGTACGCCGTATCTCGCAATCCAGTTGTCCCAGATGGCTCTGATGATTGTGTGGGTCTGGATATCTGCGATAGGGATTACTTCCGCCCATCGAGTGTATCGGTCGATACATGTGAGGCAGTACCTCAGTCCCTCTGATGGTGGAAAAGGTCCGATGAGGTCGACATGGACCACGCAGAATTTCTGTCTCGGCATGTCGATCTTGATGATCGGTGTCCTCGTGTGTTTGTTGACTTTGCTCTTCTGACAGGGTATGCAGGCCTTCGTCCAAGCTGCGCAGTCTGCTTTCATATTTTTCCAGACGCCTCTTTGACTGATGGTCTTGGTCGTGGCGTCGGCTCCTGCATGGTTGAGGTTATGCACTTGGTTGAAGAAAGATCTCTGTAGCGTTTTTGGGATGTACGGTCGCATGTTGCCTTTGTTGAGATCGAAGACGATTTCTTGTCCCTGCATGTTGGTTTTGATCAGGTTCAGAGCAGTGTTCTTGTCGTCCAAGAGTGCGAGTAGTTCGTTGTCCTGCCTTTGTTCTTTATGGATCTTTTCGAACGATATGTTTGCCTCTTGTTCGATCATGTCGATTCTTGATAAGGTATCGGCGACGACGTTGTCTTCTCCTTTTATGTATTTGATGTCCGTGCTGAACTGTGAGATGTAGTCTAGATATCTGAGTTGTCTGGGGCTTTCTTTGTCGTGACTTTTCCTTCTAAACACGAATTGTAGTGGTTTATGGTCCGTGTATATACAGAATTCTCTGCCCTCCAGATAATGTTGAAAGTACCTTACAGTCTCAAAAATGGCTAGTAGTTCCCTGTCGTACGTACTATATGAACACTGAGCCTTGTTCAACTTTTTTGAGAAGAAACTTATCGGTTTGTAGTTGATGCCGTCTGTGGTTTGTTGTAGCACGCCTCCGATTGCGTAATCTGAGGCGTCTGTCCACACTGACATCTTGCTGCTTTCCTCTGGGTAGCTAAGCTTAGTGGCGTTGATCAGCGAGTTCTTGACCTCTTCGAAATCGTGTGTAGTGACTTCGTTCCACTCTACTTTTCTGTTGTCATTCTTTTTTGCTCCCTTGAGGTAATCGTGTAGTCGTATCAATTTGTGTGCTGCTCGTGGTATGAATCTTCGGTAGAAGTTTCCCATGGCCAAGAATCTTCTCAACTGCTTAATGGTTTCTGGCTTGTTGAGGTTCGTGATGGCTTCCACTTTTGTTGGCGAGGGTCCGATGCCTTCAGCCGAAATTTCATAACCAAGAAATAACAGTGTTTTCTTGGCAAACTCGCATTTAGATGGGTTTACCACCATTCCATGATCTTGAAGTCGCTGGAACAAAGCTTTTAAGTGTTCCACATGTGTTTCTTCGTCTGGTGAAGCGATCAATATATCGTCGATATATGCGTGTACTCCTTCTAGACCTCTTGTGACTTCGTTGATGTGACGTTGGAATGTTTGTGCAGCGCATGATAGTCCGAATGGCATTCTTACAAATTCAAATAACCCGAATGGTGTGGTTATAGCTGTCTTTTTAATGTCAGTTTCATTAATTGGAATTTGGTGATATGCTCGTTGTAAGTCAATTTTGGAAAAAATTTTACCGTTAAATAAGTCATTGCATATATCGTGGATATGTGGCAAGGAATAACGATCAGGTACCGTCTGTGCGTTTAAGCTACGGTAATCGCCGCAAGGGCGATAAGTACCATCGCTCTTCTTCACCATATGCAATGGAGAGGCCCACTCACTCTTGGAGGGTCTACAAATACCTTGAGCCACCATGTGATCGAACTCTTGCTTCGCCTGCCTCAGTAGTTCTGGGGACAGCCGACGAGTCTTACACATAACGGGTTTGCCACGGGTATCTATATGGTGGATTGTGTTGTGTTTATCCAGCCCTGCGTATGGTTTATTGATATCTACTAGTTGTGGATACTTCAATATGAGTGAGTGGTAAATGTTGGTTTTGTCTGTTAATGATATGGAACATGTTATGTTGTTGTTTGTGGAGATGTCAAATGCTCTGACTATCTTGCCGTTTGTATTGTCTACTAACCGTTTGTTCCTAACATCTACTAACAGGTGGAAGTTGTGGAGAAAATCTGCTCCTATAATAGGGCGTGTCGTATCCGCTATTATAAACTTCCATGTAAACATTTGTTTACATCCCAGATTCAGTGTTACCGTGGTAACTCCGAAATTCTGGATCGTAGTCCCGTTCGCTGCATAGAGAATTAGCTTAGACTTTTCTCCATGGCGTTTGTGTAAAGATCTAGGAATTAATGATATTTCCGATCCGGAGTCAACGAGGTATGACACACCGGTATCACGATCTTTAACAAAGAGACGTGTTGTGTTGGTTGAATCAGCCGCCTCCGCTATGATTCGACCATCTAGTTTTTTGAAGCTAGATGCGGTTTAAATTCACATGGTGTGACGCATTTCTTAGCTTGATCGCCAAATTTTGTGTGGAAGTAACAAAGAATAGTTTTCTTGTTATTTCCGTTGGCCCTATAGCTTGTTTTGTTGAAATTGTTGTTGTATTTGTTGTTATTGAAATTGTTACTGCTGTTACTTGTTGTGTGTTTGAATCTATTGTTATTGTTGTTGTGACTATGCTGTTTGTTGATTGTGTGAAATAAACTCTCTACCTTATGGGTTAGAGCTTGTACGGACTGTTCTAAACTACAAATGTTATTTTTATTGTTGGTACCTACTACCGCTACATTATCCTGTGTGTACACCTGTATTAGGCGATCTGCTATCGTCGCTTGCCTATCCCAGTCATCTTCGCTTATGGCTAAATGCGCTTGGATCGTCTTGGGCAGTTGTTGTATCCACAAGTATTGCAACGTCGTTTCGTCTATTTGTAAACCTATTGCTAGCGTCCGCATCTCTCTAAGTAGGCTGGATGGGTTTCGATCCCCAAGCTGTAAGGAAGAAAACAGTTTTTCTCTCCTTCTGTCCTGTGGACAGCCCATGCGTTGGATTATAGCTTCCTTCAGCCTCGTATATTTTGCTCGGTTCGGTTCCATGAGTAAAATATCTGAAACTTGTTCTATGTGCGTTTGTTCAAGTTTTGACACTAAGTGACTATAACGTGCGTCTTCTGAAACTATGTTTGCCAACTCGAATTGTGCTTCTATCTGTTTAAACCAAAGTTCGATGTTGTTCACCCATAGCTGTGGTAGTTTAACGCTAATCCTATCCGTGTGGAACATGTTGTTTGCTGTGTTGATATTTGTCAAGTCAGTGTTGTCCTTGTTAGCCATTGTTTACAGTTTAAAAATATTCGTTTTTAAAAAAAAATTCAGAAAAATGTATGTAATAATGATTACAGTATAAGTTAAAATATTGAAATAAAAGTATTCAATAATGAGTGTAGTTGTATTAAAAAGTTAAGTTTAAATTATTAGATTTAAATTTAAATTTAAATTTAAATTTCAAACAAAAATATTTATTTTTTAAATGTCAGAGTCACTATTTGTTATGTATGTACTGTGCAAGTTATAGAAAAGAAAATTAAAAACAGAAAATTTAAATAATTATTTTACCATACGGCGGAACACATTTTCCAACTATTAGGTACTTGTATTCTCCAAGCCTGAGTGGTCCCCTCAATATTAATATTCCTTAATGATTGTCCGTTGTACAATATATCAAGTTTAAAAATGTTTATGGTAAAACTTCAAATCTGTAACACATAATAACATGCATAGCCTAGGTTAAAAATATAAACATATATAGTACAGTCACACAATATAATGTATATAGAAAAAAAGTATGGATACTAATGTCCACGTACTAAGTTAAACATTCGTCGGCTTAGCCGCCCGAATATCTGTTTGTTTGATAGTTTCAAGTTGTTTACAAAAATAAAATTTTACAAATTGCAAGTATTGTGAACGACTGCGCCAGCTGAAAAATATTTCCGATAGATTTCGCTGGTAAAAAAAAACTTACTCCCGCAGTGCGTTCACAAGGAGAAAACTTTCGGATGCCTACGTCACGCTTGTCTCGCCATATAATATTTGTCAAAAATAATTATGTACCGGATTTTTGAAAAAAAAAAAAAAAAAAAAAAATTTAAGAACTATAAATAACAATTATTTTCCGGTACCCTGTAAGTACCTCTACTCAATCTGGCACCCCATGTAAATGTTCGTGTGAATTGTTTGTGTGTTCGACTCAAGAAAAATAAAAAAAATAAAATTTATATGTGTTGTAGGAATGTATTACTCGGCGTGCGATTTTTGGTGAGCGAGTCGCTCGAACGTATTATATTATGTTTGTTTATAATAATTTTAGTTAAATTATGAATCACCTGTTTGAATTAATCCCGGCCGAGTAATATTGTTAAGAAATTAATCACAGTTTAATCAATTCACTAGTTACATTAATTACATTTACATTAGTTACATTTACATTGAAGATTGTTACCGACAGAAAAATTCACTCGATTCGCTCGGTCTTTGAAAAATCTAATTCTATTATATATTATAATTATTATAATATAATTCTATTATACTAAATTAATTAACCTTACAATAAGTTAACCTTGAAATAGATTAACCTTGATTAATTACAAATAAATTAAAAGTGCAATCAAATTAAAAATGAAATTTTAAATTTTTCATGTACCGACCGAAAAAAAGTAATTGTTGTACAATTTTGTCAAGCGAAGATATTTCTGTCTGAAATTTTGCGCAATTTTTATGGAATTTGAATGGGGTCACCGTGATTGATTGTTTAATGTTGTGTTTTCGTGTTCAAACGTCGGGGTCACCACTTTAGTGGTGTTGTTACCACCTTTATGTAGGCACCTAGTTGGTGGCCTAATTTTGTGATGTACAAAGTTATGTGGGTGCACAGAATGAGAGCAAGTAAAACAGGGTACTTACGTTTTACACAAAGATTTATTCACGAAACTAAACTACTGAAGCTAACACATTGAAAGAAGGATTCTAATAACTATATTAGGCAAAATAAAATGAAGTTGGTAAATCTAAATTGGCGGTAATTTTGTGCCTCGAAGACGCGTGCGGTGAGGTCGGAATCCGGTAGTTTTTTCTCCTAGCCGGTTTGGCCCGTTCGTACGCTCTACGTCGGCGTTCGGCAATGTTCGGCTCGTGCCGTCGTTGTCGACCCGCCACAAAGCTACCAAAACACTTGATATTTATCTATAACGACGTTGAGTCATAAAGGGCTTAAAGTTTATATTTGTTCTTAATATGTTTTAAACTAACTTGCGTACTAATGTTGTCTTTATCGTGGGAAATTTTAGAACCACAGTCGGATTCTTTTTCCTCTGCCAAGGATCCTCAGAACAGTTAACAAAATTTCCTACAGAAAAGACAAACATTCGAGAGGCAAGCGGTGTTATCACTCCTGACTTAAGAAGACACACTTGCCATACCTTCAAGATGATCAAAATAAGCTTGAGTTGGTTTACCAATGCAGAGGTGTGTTTACCATGTGTACTCTATCCATTACCGGGTGCAAAAAGGGAATTGACGATTATGATGAAAGCATAAATTTCACAAAAGAAAAAATACGATATGACATACGATATAACCACGAATCTTGTTTTAAGAGGGTTTACGATGGACAATTTTGATGAGCAGGTATTTAAACTCTTTCGCAAATGCCTCTTCGATACACCGCAATCTGAATTAATCTTCGCAAATTTGACCACATAACCGAATATCGCACGCAACTACACTGGCTCAGTATCAAGCATAGAAGAAACATTCACATTCTACCACTTCTTTACAATATTTTTAAAAATCCCACTTCGCCTGTTTATCTGAAAGAGAGCTCTTCCAACCTCTTCACAACACGGACTATCCCTTCGTTCTAGTAACGAGAGAACCCGTTTAATACCCTTTCATCACTCTAATTTTCTTGCCTCCTCGTTCACAGTAGTAGCTGCTCAATTGTGGAATAATCTACCCACCGATGTTAGAGACGCTCTTTCTTTATTTACATTTAAGTTAAGATTAAAATGTCACTATCTTAATATTTAAGTTGTTCCTTTATCCTTTTTCTTTCCTTCCCAACCCCTTTCCACTCTTTATAGTATAGCGTTAATTTTTTATATATTTTTATTTTGTTAATCTTTGTTTTTAAGTTTGTATAAAACCGTAAGATTCACTATGTCCATGTACTTGTAAATTTCTGAAACTTAACGGTTTAATGTAGGATGAATTTGCCTTAAGGCAATATGCCCGCCCTTATATGTATATAAAGTGTTAAATAAAAAAAAATGATAAAGACAACGGCACGACGGAGTAATTTTGCTTCACACCAATTATAATCGGCAAAATTAACGTTTTGTTGTCCCGTTTTCCGCACCCCAAAACTGACCCAATTTTGTAATTTTTTAAAAGATAGATTATCAAAATTAAATTTTGTGTTTTGGTGCATTTTTCATTTTTCAACATTATTTTTCTTTTTTGTATACCGTACGTTCAAAGACGGCAGATAAAACCGGGCGCTTTTTGGGGTTTTTGGACGGTCTTAGCTCCCATACGAAACAATTTACTCGTATTAAAAAAGCAAAATCACTGCTATAGTGCCATAATCCAGGAAGAAAATACAGGTATGAGTACGTCTATATAAAGAAAAATGAGTCTGCTGTGAGATCTTAAGAGCAAAATGAACTGGCATGCATTTAATTTATTCAGTGCCTGCTAATTGACCAATAAAGATGTTATATTATTTGCTTCGTTTTGTTTGCAAAATGAAAAGTATTATAGCAGCTAATTAATTACAATTTTGAATGACAGAAGGTAATAACTTGAAGTTAGGCACACACTGCGGAAGTGCCAAATCAAATAAAATTGAAACGTCAGACTGGCAGTTAAACGTCAATCAATTGTTTCAGACATTTGGAACGAATTTTCAATTCAAATTCGATAGCGAACGCTGAGTGTTTAAACCTGTTATTTCCGCCAGTTTTGAAATAGAAAATAATTTTTAACCTCCACAGAACTTTTATGTACCATTATACCTGTTTTTTTTTTTTTCTTAATATAACTTTTAGTTAACATAAAAAACATACATAAAGAAATTTAAAAAAGGACAATTCAGATTGAACTTGCCAAAAAATAGTCAGGCACTTTAATTTGGCAAGTTTACAAATTAATATAAAATTGAAACAAAAATGCATAACAATTAAAAATTAAGAAAAAAGCTGATAGCAAATCACGATACACATACAGTATTATTAATAGACGGGTTATGTTCCCGTGGATAGTATCGCGGACTCTGGATAAGGAGGTCCGAGGTTCAAAACCTGCACTGCCACAACTTGTAATTATAACATCTAACACGGTTGGCTAAGACAAAAAATGCACCAAAATCAATGTAGGCATTTGGATAAATTATGAGAACGCAAACATTATTTCTAAAAAGTGAACAAAAATATGTTAATGTAAGGAAAATATCATCATCATTCCCTTTTCGCACTTGATGGTGCATAAGGCACTATATTGGTACACCAATTGCATCTTATCTTGATCATTTTTGTTGTGAAGATGATCAGTCTTACGCTTCAGGTACCAGTCTAGGGACCATGAAATATTTCATTGGAAAATCACAATTTTAAATAAATATTTCATATCAACCATGTCGGGAATCGAACCCGAGACATACATAATATTTCACTGGTATATTATATTTAGTTATGTAAAACTTGTCACCATAGGAACGACACTAGCTGGAAGCTGTGAAAGCTTTTAAATATGTATTTTAATAATAGGGAAATATCACGCACTACAAATATTGATAAAAATATATAAAATAGATTGAGAATTTTTATTTGTATTTCCAAATCAATATGGATATTGTGGAGAAACGTTTTCATATATCACTTTAAAAAAGAAAATATTAAAAAATATGTCACTAGAAAAACGCGACCGCGTTGATGGTTGTGACGTCAAGATTCATGACGATGTTCTAAAAAAACTTAAATGGTTTTGAAGTTGAAAATCAACATCGTGACGTATTAAGGGCGTGGCCAATGCAATAACCGTTTTTGCGGAAATTCAAAATTACAAATTTAAAAATATTTTTATACTACCCACTAATAAGTAGGAAACCAAATTTTTTTTGGAATATATTTCATAGCCCCTTATCAATTTAAAATGTAAAAAATAGTGGTATTTCCTTATTACCTACATTATCCATAAATTGGATTCTAATTGTAGAAGGGCGTTTGCTCATTTCTAGTTTTACTGTTAATGACTTATGGGCCCGCCACACACTCGACGAGTGGCATGGGAAGTAGCGAGGAAAGGAGGCAGAGACGTAGTGTGGCAACATTACTCGTCATGCCGCTCGTCATGCTCCTCGTCGTGCCCATCGCTCCCTATTTTGTCGGTTTTTTGAGCGCGAGTCAAAGGGCCGGCAATATGAGCGCGAGTGGGGCCACATAATCGCGCGGTCGCAATAGTTCTACATTATCTCTGGGTCGCATTACGCATCGAGCGCTCACACAAGACGCGCACGTCATTTTTAAATGATGTATATTTTCTTTGTATGACATTTTTAAAATTATTTTTTGTTATTTTTTTTACAATATACAGAAGAGGTGAAACAAAGTACCTATTAAAAAAAATTATAATTTCATATGTATTAACTGTAAAAATAGCAAACAAAAATCCCACAAAGGCATGGCCTGTTCGTGGGTACACAAGAAATGTTTATGAATTTTTGCTCCTATAATAAATAGACAGATATAATATTTTTGTGTTAAATAAAAAAAGAAAATATTCTGTTAAAGACTTTAAGGTACTTTTTTATTTTATAGTAATTAAAAAAATATATAAAAAACATAAAAATATTCCATCATTCCATATTAATATACATTGATATAATTAGCTGCACTAAAAATGCATCGCGCGTACGCTGTCACAGTTGCATCGTCCATTGTATAGAAAAACAAAAAGTGCGGAACGTCGCGATTAATTGCGCGAGTAGAGCAGTGTGAGGGCGGAGAGGGCAACATCGCGAGAGGGCGGCAGCGCGAGGAGCATGAGCATTAGCAGCGCAAGGAGCAGAAGGAGGAGAAGTTATATAACACATGAGTATTTAAACAATATAAAATTTAAGAAATACAATATAAAGCAATAAGTGATAGAACGGTGTTTAGAAGTAAAGTTGGTATAAAAAAGAAGATAAGTATATGAACAACATAAACTTCAAAAAATATTAATAAAGAAAGAAATTATAGGACTGTGTTTAGAAGTGTAGTTAGTTTTAGAAAAAAAAAGCTTCAGAAGATAGATAATTAAAATAATAATAAAAAATAGAAAATCAAATAAAATACAAACACATTAAAGAAATGCAGTTTAAAGGTTTAAAGCAGCTAGGCACATAATGTTATAAAATACAATATAAACTGATAAGACCGAGAATATATTATAGGGATGGAGGATACCTTAAAGAAGGAAATATGGAAGTGTAGGCATTTACAGGGCTTATGACCTGTTGATGGCTGGTTTAAGTGGCCCCATTACACACTGTAACATTCACCATTTTGCCTATGTTTAAACATCCATACTTCTTCAGATCTTGCACTCGTTAATTTTAGTAAAGTATATAATATAATATATATTATAAAATATATATTATAACGGGGAAACGATTCCTAGTTAGGCAGTTTAGATGACTCACTAAAAAAAAAAAGTATTTATACTTGTACTACTCAAAAAAAAAGAATAAAAAAATTGCGGATGAAATAAAAATATTGATAATAATACGTAATACTTTAGGATTATGTTTGGTATAACAGGTACGATGCTATTGAAGCACCAATGGAGAGCCCAATGCACCACTAGGTGCGGATGAGAAAATGATGACGATGATAATCTCGATCAGGATAACACTAGTGTCCTTACATTATCGGGGGAGAAAAGGTTTTATTTGATCCAAAGTGAATATAAAGGTCAATCAAAGATATTCAAAGTTCGGTCATTCAAGCAAATATATATGTAAATATTATTCCTGTATCAAACAAGTGGCGCACCGCGTGCAGTTGTTTTTGCGATCTGAAATACACCGTATTTACGTAAGGGTGGCAGACGAAATGGTAGGGGATGGATTGTATGGAGGGAGGAGTGATTGGTGATGAAGGGAGAACAGGGAAGATGTAAACCGGTGGGGTACCGCAGGGCTCTGTAATGGGGCCACTTTAAATTGATTTTGCTTGGTGCAATACTGTATTATTAAAATTATTATTTATTTTTTAAACAGAATAACTCAGAATTATTTCAGCAAGTGAAAAAGAGACGATGCGGAGATATGAAAAATACATCAAAACATCCAGATCAGTAGAGAGAACAATATTTCTTTGGTTTCTTTCTTGCAACTGGCGGGAATCTAACACAGTTTCACCGTTAGCTGTCAAAACACGGCGTCATGTAATCATTGCATTTTCGTGTACTGACTTGTAATTTAGGCAGGTCAGTACTTCAGACTAAGATGACATTTTCAAAAGGAATCAATATAGAGGAAATCTGTTGAGAAGATTTAAAATACAATTAAGCTGTAGTAAATTACACGCGTAAAGAAAGTGAATTGTTGAAAGTTTTTATCTTGTTGAGCGATAAGAAAATACATAAAATAATGTTTTTTAATAACGCCAATTGATAAAACGCGAGATCTTATCAACGAGATTAGTATTTGCAGATATTGCGAGTTTAAATCAATTGTTATTTGAGATTTAGTATCTCCTTTATCCAAGAATATAAACTTACTTATATTTTAAAATTCTTTTTTTTAATTGAAGTATACTGAATTCTTAAAGTTAGT